>NC_062971.1:26419227-26722977 GCF_023078275.1 Leguminivora glycinivorella
CGCCATATTGTCTATCTCTATCGAATTAAACAAAAAAGAAAATAGTGTCATTACGAAATTGTATTACTTAATACTTACTTAATCCATGGACATTAAAATATTTTTAAATGCCAATGAATACAAACTAGAGTGCCTAACATATTGGTCATCATAAGACTCATAAGTTCATAACAAGAGTTTAAAAATATGTACTTTGAATTATGAAAATTAAGCACATAAGTAAGTAAATAATATTTTATTGATATTATGATTTTTATTTTATTTTACAACTTAAAGCAACACCAGCAGCAGCACCATTACACTACAAAAATGTGTAGCGTTAATTACTTTATACCTATTTTTTGTTTTACAATGTTGCTTATCACAAAGTCTAATTACTACAATTTGCGAGATTAAGTTCTTGTATGCCGGATGCCGTTACGCGGATTCGTCTATTTGTAGGTAAAGGTAACTATTATGAAAATATCTCGCTATACAGATTAATTAATATAAAAGTGGTACCATGAGACTGTTCTCAAGGCACAGTGTGGCATCAGACCTCATTTTTGGCCATGGTCTGTTTATAGTAAAACCGGCCAAGAGCGTGTCGGGCCACGCTCAGTGTAGGGTTCCGTAGTTTTTCGTATTTTTCTCAAAAACTACTGAACCTATCAAGTTCAAAATAATTTTTCTAGAAAGTATTTATAAAGTTCTACTTTTGTGATTTTTTTCATATTTTTTAAACATATGGTTCAAAAGTTAGAGGGGGGGGGACGCACTTTTTTTTCCTTTAGGAGCGATTATTTCCGAAAATATTAATATTATCAAAAAACAATCTTAGTAAACCCTTATTCATTTTTAAATACCTATCCAACAATATATCACACGTTGGGGTTGGAATGAAAAAAATATCAGCCCCCACTTTACATGTAGGGGGGGTACCCTAATAAAACATTTTTTTCCATTTTTTATTTTTGCACTTTGTTGGCGTGATTGATATACATATTGGTACCAAATTTGAGCTTTCTAGTGCTTACGGTTACTGAGATTATCCGCGGACGGACGGACGGACGGACGGACGGACGGACGGACAGACAGACATGGCGAAACTATAAGGGTTCCTAGTTGACTACGGAACCCTAAAAACCGGTAGCCTAGACCAAAAAAATGCTACGACTAAAACTCCCGAATGTCAAATATGACTAGTTTACGAGAAATTATTTTTTGAAATTTAGGGCAAATGTACCCGAAAATTGACTAAAACTCAAAATATCCTGAGAACGGTATCGATTATAAAAAAACACTTTTAAGAGAACTTATAGAACTAGCAATATACTATCGTATGGAATAATCAGCACAGTCCTAACATCATTCATATCGGTATTAGAACCAAATTAGTCATTTTCGATTTTGATTTTTTTTCTCGAAAGTTCCTGTATATTAGCATTTCTTTTATTTTTTTACTGAAAGGTGATTAGCTTCCCTATATGCCATAATTATTGTATTAAGCAATTCCATAGGATCTAGAAATTATGGTGTGCTTAATTACTCTATGGGGATTTTATATGGGACGTTTACTGAACTTATTGGTCAGTTTAAGGAGTCTCTTAGCCTACAGACCCTATAGTTGAATTTTTTGCTTTTGTTACCGCCTTACAGGGGTTCACTCGGTATGACGTAATGTATTAAGCTCAAGAGCGCTTGTATTGTGGGTACAACAACGATACAACGATATATAAATACTTAAATACACAGAAAATATCCATGACAATAACAAATACATATCTGTGCTGTGCTATTGACCACATGGCACCCTTTTTCGAAACTTCGCCTGCGCCTGCGCTCACGTATTACACCTTACACCTGGGCGGGACTTGATGAGACGCTATTCCTGAGCTTCGTATTCCAAAACGACTGGAAAAATATGATTTTAATTAGAGGCAAATAAGTCAGGCACACTTGGAACATGCTTATTCACCTAAACGTGCACTGTACGAATATACTTAAAGTGTATACGAATATACGAAGCCCGACGCACACGGTTCTAAGAGCGTGCGCAGACAGAGAGCGGTCTGCGTTCTGTCAGAGTTCCGCGTTCTGGTGACCGTTGACCGCTCAAGAGTTCCAACGCACACAGGCGGCGTTCAAATTCTCGCGTTCTAGTTTCGTTTGTGTCTTTGTACATGCAACATGTCACTGAATAGTTCGTTTTCCTATGAAAAATTATTGCTCAAAAACTCCACCTGTTAAATTCTCCTTACAGATGAACAGCGATTCGATATTTCTATTCGCATGTCGATGAATAGTTTCATTAATTGAGAAAAAATAAAGGCTGGCTGTAATTTTAGGGCATTGTAATTATTTATTAAAGATAAAATAAACATAACAGCATTTCGTCGTGTACTATCCGTAGATTCGACCTCAGAAATCCTTCCTTTTCCTAACCAATTCATTTTTTTTTCTGTGTTTGCAACCTCAGACATCCCCGCGTTCCGGCGTTCTCTGTCTCCGCGGGAAAAGAACGCTAGAACGCGGCGTTCCACTTTGACCGCCGCGGGCAGACTGCCCGATGTGTGCGTTGTTGCTACAGATTCGGTATATTCTAAAGAACGCAGAACTCTGAACGCGGAACGCAGAACTCCAGACCGCTCTCTGTCTGCGCACGCTCTTAAAAAGTGCATTGCTTACCTTTAAAGCCTTTCTGAATTTAGTGGACATAAGGCTGAAGAGGATAGGATTAATTGCGATGCTAAACCAGCTGTTGATGTCTACAACTCTATATCCGAGCCCCCACCACTGAAACCCGAAACAAAGATTTAATAGACGAGTATAACAGTCTCATCCTTCACTCACGAAGAGGTCCGCTCGTTTAAATATTTAGATGTAAGTAGTAATAAGTTAGAAATGAGTTTGAATAATAGTACATTACTACAGAGGCCGGGACAAAGGGGGTTGCCGGCCGAAGACATTATAGACGTCCTAGCCGCACCTGCAACGTCATACTTCGCGGCCAATTATAAGGCACATAACATCAATATTTCATACCATGTTTGAGAAATGGTACATTACATCAGAGGCCGGGAAAATGAGGATTTCCGGCCAAGTGGGTATATACGGCCGAGCGAGCGTGCGAGCGAGGCCGGATAGGGATACGAGGCCGGGAATCCGTTTTCACGCCGAGGCATGTATAGTCCTTTTCTCAAACATACAATGAAATAAAAAAAAATGCTCTAAAGGACAATATTTTATAAAAAAAAGTTACTTTGCAGGCCTAGGCCTAAAAAATAATATGAAATCCCTTTACAGTCCTCTCGAGTTGTTGCGCCCAAAAAGCGATACTTCCCAGCCCATTTTAAGGAACGCAAAGACAATATTTCACTGCATGTTTGAGAAAAAGGCTTTTTTTATTATCAGTCTCATCTCTAGTTATTTTCTTATAGATTAATCTTCTTCTTCAGTCGTTCCCGCAATAGTGAGAATCGTGACATCGTGTCATTCTGTTGAAGACTGGGTCCCTTCATAGGCATCTGTTCCTCGCCAAGCGCATGGCCTCGTGCAGTTTTAATAACTTATATGTTATGTTTATAAATAAATCAATAGAACGTAGATATCTTAAATATGTGAGGCCTTACCTTAGCCCAAGCTCTTAGCTGCTGGAAGTCCAGGGCGGCGCTCATGACTCGGATGGCGAAGAACGGCAGCCAGCAGATCAGGAATGACACCGTCATAGCTACTGGAGACAAAACCACGACACTAGATAAGGTACGTTAGCCGCACGACTTCCTACGTACGGACACTGTAATAAGGTACCATACCCGGGTAAGACAGAACTATTTTTTGGCGAGTTGGAAGGACATTAAGTACATATTCAATGCAAATACAAAAAACAAATTTCAAATTCAAATCCACATAATCCCTTTAACAAAATAATTCAGAAACTAAGTAATGTACGCCCAAAACTGAAAATACATTTTTTCCAGACCCAAAACCGAAAATTATTAACTTACCTATTAATTTGTTAACTTTGCTTCTAGGATTTGGATAGTTAAAAATCTGTTCTTGCAAATAGTTTTTCGGTTTGACATTCACTTTGATTGCGATCATCGTATATACAAACGCCATTATTAGAAGTGGCACCAAAAACGTTATAATCGCTAGCAGTCCGTTCACAACCCTGGCTACAGCCGTCGGAACCGTAAAGCATACGGTCGACTGTTGATGTCGAGTCGTAATTGCTTCAACTGTAAACATCTCCGGGACGGTCTCCATAATTGCTATAAGCCACAGTAAAACAATTATTTTGGACACTCTCCGCCACATTGGAGTAGATTTCAAAGACATAGGACGCATAATGGCTATATATCTCTCGATAGATAATGCGGTAATGGTCAGGATACTGTTGTTCCACGAGCAGACCACGCACACGAAATATATTTGGCAGACTAACTGGCCGTAGATGAAGGTGTCGTCCAGTTTTTCCTGCACCGCCAGTACAATACAGGAGGTGACAATCAAGTCGGACACGGCTAAGTTGAATAGGTTGCAGTAGGTTGCAATAGGTTGCAATTCGTTGCAGTATGCATAGATTTGTCATGGTAAATGACCAGGCACGTAAGCAAATTTCCTACAAGGCTGATCGTAAAAATGCAGATCATGGATATTGTGTATACCACCTTGGAGTAAGCATACTCTTTAGGCAATGCTTCTTCTAAAAACTCGGCCCAAACTGTATAGTTAAACTCGCGGGATGCAGATAAAATTTGGTTAAGCATTGTGAGCGATAAGTTAACCATTTTGGTATTTCAATTGACTAGGTAATATCAATCGCTAATTTTAATGGCATTTTCCATGCACTAAAACACGCACATACGACGAGGTACTACTTGTAGTGGGCGCGATGTGCGCAGGGAATTGTTTGCTCTAAGCGTTAACTTTGTTTGAGGTAGGTATAGATACACTTAGATTAATTGGATTAGCAAAGGCAATGTTTTTTTAAACGACTTTAATACTTAGGGCGCTATCATACTGGCGAGTCGAAAGCGAGGCGAGCGCGCAACGGTCTCTCTGCGATTTAGTATTTTTCGAGTGAGTTTGTTAATTGGACTCGCGGCGCGGCGAAGTCGTTGTGCGCTCGCTCGTGGCGAAGTCGCTTAACTTCAGACTATTTAAGTATTTTTTTTAATATTTACGCTATTTATTTCCACACAAATACAGAGGTCAGATGTCAGTCACTTTCGTAAACCTAGTGCCTACGCCAAATCTTGGGATTCGTTGTCAAAGCGGACCCCAGGCTCCCATGAGCCGTGGCAAATGCCGGGATAACGCAAGGAGGATGATGATGATCAATCCAACGTCAATCGCTTACGGCTCAGCCACGACATTGGTCTAAGCGCGACAGCGGTGAGCGGCAGCCATACATTGGAGCGAGACACAGCGATGGGACTTTTCATTCGCACGTATGGCTGCCGCTCACCGCTGTTGCACTTAGACCAATGTCGTGGCTGGGCCGTTACGCTTCGTGAGCGTATCGTATCGTAACTAATTAGCACTCCCTATCGCTCTTCTGTAGTGGTGCAACAGACTATGTTTCGATCGTAAGTAGTACGACTGGCCCCGTAGCCGAATGGCATTTCTCCGACGCCAAACGAAAGCGATACGCCGCTGGCTCTGTCGCGCCAATACGCAAGCGCGATAGAGATAGATATCTACTAGCGCTTCGTTTCGTGAGCGTTTCGTGAGCGATTGTGCCATTCGGCTAGCCACCCTGGGCCCATTTCTTGAAGCTACAAGTTACAATTTACAAGTGGTTGTCAATATCTAATATGACAAGTTGGAAAGAGACTTCCGCTTGTAAATTGTAACTTTCAGTTTCGAGAAATGCGCCCCAAGGCATTGAGGTATAATGTACTAGAGAGGACACGGCGAACAAAAAGTTTGCGCCACGAACATAAGTCTAGTGGACTTATGTTGCCTCAGTCAGTCTCTGCGCGTGGTGGGAGGAGGTTGTCTCTGACTGCACACAAATAAAATGAAAAAATGCCTTCCTGTGCTATAAGATACTGTTGAAGCCATACGAGAAAATCTAATAAAAGTGACGGTGTCACATTTCATCGGTTAGTAGACAAGCTATTTTGATTTAACTTAATTTAAGTCATTATTATAATGAAGGGACGGGCTCCTTAAACGCGAAGCTATGGCCGCCATTTTGACAACTGGAATCATAGATGAATCGCGCAGACATGACATGTGGGTAATAAGGTATAATAATTGTGATCATATTCTGTTTTCAATATATAATATAAAAATATTTATTTCAATTTATAGTTTTGAATATTACACGGTTTTAATACGAATTTTAGTCGATAATATTATACAATAAGCATGATTTTGAATTATTTTTGAATTCTCATTATTGACGAAAAATAGTGACACCAAAACTGAAATAGTATTTAATGCAACCGGTGTTTAAGGGAGGTAAAACAAGGTGAATGGCGCGATTATTATTGTGAGCGACAGAAACTTACAAAACTAATTTTATTCAAGGGAAATTAAAATTTATGAAAAAAACAATTACGTATGTTTATTTCACTGAGTAGAAATTAAATATAACACAATGTATAATAGTGCTAAAAGTAAACTACTTAGTATTTCACACACAAAGTATAAAACAAAGGTCTACACTAAAAGTGTCGCGTCAATGTGGTCAAGTCTTACTCTATGACACGGTTCGCTTCACGCGCATGCGCCTCCGCGCCGGTTGCCGCCGCTGCCTGACAGTCGGCGCACAGAATATGTTCGAGTTGTCATTTCTAGTACGTAGTACATAGTAGTTCAATGCCCCAAGGGCTCATAAAATTGTCTCATTGTCCCAAAATTTCATCCTTGACATTTTGAGGAAGGTCTGACAGCTCTGGGCTCTTAGTCCATGTATAGTCAACATTATTCCAACTTAAAGCCTGACAAGGTTTTATTTGACCCTGAGAGTGTCGCTACAAACCGATTTCATATGGCAATAATGTGCGGACGTCATGTATAATGGGGACAGTGTGTACTGGTTTCGCGTTAATATTTGTAGAAAATTAAAACATGGTTTTAGAGAATCAAAATTTAATAAGCTAGGTTTTAAGACTTGCTACTTCTTTCCGCACAGCCTAAAATACATGAATCTGGTACCTTTATCGAAGTCGTCGATGTTTGTTTTCTTTTTACGTGGGACCTTGTTTTGTACTTGTGGCAATGATGGAATGGCCTCCTTGAACAACCGATCTCGGAACATTGTTGTCGAAATGCTGTGAAATCCTTCATCATTTTTTGTTGTACGTAATTTATCACGTTCAGTATAATTATTTTCACATTTTTAGGGTTCCGTAGTCAACCCCTTATAGTTTTGTCATGTCTGTCTGTCCGTCCGTCCGTCCGCGGATAATCTCAGTAACCGTTAGCACTGGAAAGCTGAAATTTGGTACCAATATGTATATCAATCACGCCGACAAGGTGGTAAAATAAAAAGTAGAAAAAAATGTTTTGTTAGGGTACCCCCCCTACATGTAAAGTGGGGACTGATTTTTTTTATTCCAACCCCAATGTGTGATATATTGTTGGATAGATATTTATATTCATATTCATATTTTTTATTGGTAAAAGTAAATTACATGTCAGTGGTTACATTACATTTCATTGTGTCAAATATCAATAAAAATAATAACAAAAAATTAATGAGGGTTTTAAAATCGTTTTTTGATAATATTAATTTAATATTTTCGGAAATAATCGCTCCTAAAGGGAAAAAAAGTGTGTCCCCCCCCCCCCTCTAACTTTTGAACCATATGTTTAAAAAATATGAAAAAAATCACAAAAGTAGAACTTTAGAAAGACTTTCTAGGAAAATTGTTTTGAACTTGATAGGTTCAGTAGTTTTTGAGAAAAATACGGAAAACTACGGAACCCTACACTGAGCGTGGCCCGACACGCTCTTGGCCGGTTTTTAATATTATTTTGAGCATATTTGCGATGAAACCGTTAGAAAATTTAATATTTTAAATTTTAAATTAACTTTAATATTTTAATTTTAATATTTTAAACTAACTTCTAGTTTACGTCACTGACATTCGATGACTTTCGATGACGGGTGTCAAATAGTAGGTAAGTAATCCTTGCCAGTAAAAGAAATTAGTTCAGCTGGAAATCCGCAACGCGGCGAGGGTCAAATAAAAACTTGTCAGGCTATAAATTATAGTATTTTTCACCTCACTAGCTCGGAAAGGACTTTTTTATAGAATAGAACAGAATAGAATAGAAAACGTTTATTTGGTGAAAATATACAAGTAAAACAACAATAGCCTTAATCTATATACATCTTAAACTAAAGTCACCAAAAAGGTTTATCTTTGAAAACAGATAGCAAAATCGCATTTTATCCACAAGAGTGCAAAGAATATTTGAAATCCGAACATGTCATTAGTTACTTTTTTAAATATAATTTCTTGTAAAGGCATGTCCCAGACAGGACAATTTTCTCCCTGTGCTTAAATCTTGTGATGCGAACGTAAAAATAATTTCATATCGAATTGTATCCGACTAAAAACATAAAATTCAAACAATTTTATAACATGATTTTACCATAAAACACTTGAAATCGTAGAAGAAATTGTATTTTTGACCCTTCCATTGTACTTATTCAGAACGCACCTTAAGTAACATTGCAACCTCAAAACGTGTGAAACGGAACGCACCCAAATAGATTTTTCTTCTTGATTCTTAATTTGAAACTTTT
Source organism: Leguminivora glycinivorella (assembly GCF_023078275.1). Taxonomy (NCBI): domain Eukaryota; kingdom Metazoa; phylum Arthropoda; class Insecta; order Lepidoptera; family Tortricidae; genus Leguminivora; species Leguminivora glycinivorella. The sequence goes on from NC_062971.1 coordinate 26,427,980, forward strand.
GTGGTGTCGGTCGGTGCATCGTGGAAATTGTAATAAACGCAAATCGACTTATTTCTGTGCAATATGTTCCAATTGTTTTTATTGCGTGTTTCCTCGCTTTAATGAGGTGAAAAGTTATGTATTACACACGGGATGCAAAGTTATTTTATACGTGGGTATTGCAACACTCTCTACGCTCAGGATTCTATTTTTGAACTACTCGCTTCGCTCAGGATTCTATTTTCGAACTACTCGCTTCGCTCGTGGTTCAACCATAGAATCCATTCGCTAGCTCGTAGTTCAGCCCTATATAGAATCCATTCGCTAGTTCGTGTTGCAATTTCACACTCGGTTAAAATACAACTTTGCTCCCTTGTATAACAAATAACTATTATGCAACAGGCATTTAAATGAGGTCAAAAAAAACGAGTGGCGTGGGTAACAATTTGAGGCGAAGCCGAAAATTGTTATTAAGACGCCACGAGTATTTTTAGACTCAGTTAAACACCGTTGCATACAATACTTTTTCTACGACCATGCACTTAGTTTTTAATAGTTTTCTTGAATAACTTTCATGAAATTCACACTATTTCCTGTATTTTGACGCAAACGTTTGCACTGCCAGCTCAGCTGCCCAAAGCTTTCCCGCGCACGCGCGCAGTATCGTTATAACAATGCGTTGCCATGGTTACAAAGCCAAACAACGCGTTTTTAGTTTTTTCGATACTGCGCGCATGCGCGGAAAGCCGGCGGACGCTGGTTTTGGGGAATAAACTTTTATGTAGGGTTTGAAAGATCTATGCACGACCCTGTACCTAAATGACAAACAACAGTTCGGGAGTAGAAAAATAGTTATTTGTTTTACAAGGGGGCAAAGTAGTTGTTTAACCGCACGTGCCAATATTGATACCCGAGCAAGCGAAAGATTCCAATATTGAACCGCGAGCGCAGCGAGTGGTTCAATAAGTGGAATCTTGAGCGTTGCGAGGGTTTCAAGGCACGAAGGTTAAACAAACTTTGCCACCGAGTGAAACACAAAAATTTTCACCACACCAACACGAACAAAATACTGACTATAAAACATCATAATTTTTAAGAAAAAAAAACCGCCTTCCTTTGGGGTTCTGGTGATAAATACTTTCAAATGTTGGATTATGTTATCAATTCGTCTGTATATTTTTTAATGTTTGTTATTCGATATCTCCGTCATTTCTGAACCAATTTTGAAATTTGGATGATTCTGAAGTACTTACAGATGAGAATGATTATCAGAACGGAACTCTAACCAGGGGCGGCTCACTCTTCATCAGCAGTTCCACTGCACCAAATGTCACTGTTCTGGACGTAAGTGCATGCTGTTCTTATAAAAATACCAAAGTCACTATAAGTGTGCCATTCAGATTTGAGGAGTTCCGTTCTGACCATCATCAGCAGTTCCACTGCACCAAATGTCACTGTTCTGGACGTAAGTGCATGCTGTTCTTATAAAAATACCAAAGTCACTATAAGTGTGCCGTTCAGATTTGAGGAGTTCCATTCTGACCATCATCAGGAGTTCCACTGCACTAAATGTCACTGTTCCGTACGTAAATGCATGCTGTTCCTTTAAAAACACAAAAATCACCATATGTATGCCTTTCAGATTTGAGGAGTTCCCTCGATTTCTCCAGGATCCCACCACCAGAACTGGGTTCTGAGAAAAATGAGACCAATCTGTATGCATATACATTCAATCAAAAAAAAAAATTTTCAAAATCGGTCCAGTAACGACGGAGATATCGAGGAACAAACATTTAAAAAAAAATACAGACGAATTGAGAACCCCTTCCCTTGAGATTTGGAAGGCGGTTAAAAATAAATGAAATCCATCAATCTATGCAATATTTATGATTCAAAATCATCATTTACAGGTAAAATCTAGCAGCCAGATTAAGACATCGAGTTAAAATTTGTATGAAATTACTTTGCCCCCTTGTGGATAAAATGCAATTTTGCTATCTGTTTTCGAATAGCAAAGAAAGCCTTTACCAGTTGATGTGGTGAAAACAAGTTAACTTTCATAAGCCTGCATGTGCACGCAGGCGGTGTGACAGGTCTTATGAGAATGAGGAGGCACACTCAATGGTTATGACAGATGGCGCCACCCTATTAGTCCATTGCACTGATAAAGAATTTCATACGTGAGAGCGAGAAGATGATAATTATGTTTTCTCTCTCTCTCTCACACACATATGAATGACAGTGACATGCCTAGGCAGTTGCACAGGCGCCGCCTGGCGGGATAAAATGTCAGTGTGCCTCCTCATTCGTGCACGTGCACGTCTACGGATACGCATCGGGTGTGACTCGGCCTTAATAGTTCAAAAGTGTGTCATTAAATTGTAATTGTGTAACTATTTGACGACCGGTCTGGCCTAGTGGGTATAGGTGACCCTGCTATTATATTAAGCCGATGGGTCTAGGTTCAAAGTCTGGTAATGATAATTGACGTAATGGTATTCACTCAGTAAATCTATATCCTATAATATTTATTTATTTAACTAAGTTTTAAATAATGAGGTCTATTTTTTCTGACATATTAAGTTTGGCACGTCACTTGGTCTTTTAGTTCTTCATAGCCCACTAGTTTTTCTGAGTAATTCCACAGATCAGTAATAAGTTTCTTATTTTTAGTTTTTCTAGTCATATAGCTCTCTTTACAATCTATAAAGTACTTTCCGGTGGTTGTGGCTACTTCTTTCGCAACCGCTAAATAAATAATTGTTTGAGCTCCTTCCACCACATTTCTTGAAGAAATCCAACAGAGAGAAGAAAACAAAAGACGTTCTAGTGCACACGATGCCGCAGTAATGTTAGTCATGATGATCCCAGGGTGAACGGCATTCACCGTGACACCTGATCCTTTCAGCTTTCGAGCCAACTCAACGGTAAACAATACTGTGCACAACTTGCTGTTGCTATATGTAAACATGTCCAAGTAGTAGCCTTTCTTGTTTATGTGTTCAAAATTAATTCTCCCAAAAAAGTGTAAAGTCGAACTAACGTTTACTATTCGGCTTTCCCCAGTTTTCTTTAGTAAAGGTACAAGGAGAAGAGTCAAAAGAAATATTCCGAAGTAATTGACTTGCATTTCTTCGACAATGCCATCCTCTGTGAAACGATCCCCGCAGCCGTTGACTCCTGCGTTGTTGATGAGGACGTCCAGTCGCTTCTCCGTGCTGGTGACGTCCTCGACGAACCGGCGCACCGACGCCAGGGACGACATGTCGAGGTGCTTGTACACGACTCCCGAGTTGCCGGTCTCGGCGATGATGAGGTCGCGGGCTGCCAGCGCGCGGTGCTCGTTCCGGCAGGCCATGATCACTCGACCTCCACGTTTCGCCAGGTCTTTGGCCGTTTCGAACCCTAATCCGCTATTAGCTCCTGTCACTATAATAACTTTACCTCTCATGGGAACCTTCGATTTGCAAGATGTTTTACTTATTAACACGGACAGTTTAGTAACAAAAATAATAACTAAAACAAACACCACAAATAGTTCTCCTCCCATCTTGACAACACTGAGATCACACGCGTGGTTGATCGTTCTTAATGACGGCCTGCGTTTCAACTAGTGGTGCCCTTTATGCAGTCATAGTACCTATTACCTATCAGTCTCGCAGTAAACTGTCCTCGTGCATGTCATGACTCTATTATGCGCCGCTCACTTCAACGGCTTGTGACGTGAATATAGTTATCTTTTTAAGGTTCCGCGACGAAATAGAAACTTGACCCAGAACTAGTCTCCTGGTACTCCTGGTATTAAGTAATATATTGAGCAATATAGGGCAAAACAGAAAAAATGGGTGCAATAATTTAGAGAGCATGACAACTGTAAGCAATTTATTTACGACAATTATTAACAAATGCACTGAATTTGGACAAGTTTTCTATGTACCTACCTACAATTTATATTAGCGTAATAATTTTAATTCCGTAAGAAAGAAAATAAAAATGACATGTAGAAAAAAAATGGTTCCATAGTAGAAATACAATGTTAAGTGGACGGCAGAGAAACATATTGCAACTATGTTGCAAACATACACTCGTCGCTAAGTCGGGGGCAGATGTTAGTATATCATAATAATTGTATTATCGTAGGAAGTTCATATCGGCAAAGGTCCAATGTTCAAATGGGACCGATTTTATACAATTAAATCTTAAATATTAAAGGTAGGTATACTAGATATGCTAATAAGGCAATATGCCCACCAAAAACATACCTGTTAAAAAGGGGGCCAAGTTCCTATAGGCTAAATTCAAATTTAGAAGTATTCTGATTTTAGATATTTTTAACCAAGTAAAACTACGTATTTTCACAACTGGTATAGTTCCATATAAACTTAACATTGGATTGGATTTCCAACCTTTTTAGGGGATTAGCCTTTCCTATAGGCCCTCTTTCTTTAACAGGTATATTTTTGGTGGGATTATACGTTTTTTCTTAATTTTTCATAATATGTATTAATGATACGTAAATAAAAAATAAAATCATACATGTAAATATTACAATAACACAGCATTCATTATAGGATAATTAAAGTCAATAGACATTGAGTCACTGAGGACAGCATATCTAATGAACTTGCTCCTTAGATAAACATTATCTTGTCCGACGACCCTGAATGCATTGGATGCACGCTTTACTGTAAATATTGTGTATTACTCGAATACCAGTAATATTCCGATAAATAGTCGGCATATAACGCTGACCGTCATAACATAATATAATATTTCCCCTCACTAGCTCGGAAACACGTGTTTTATCCTTTAATGCCAGCGGGTAAAAACGCGTTTTATCCACTAGTGGACCAAGTAATTTGACCTTGAATATAGTCAAATTTTCTGCTTTACAATTGATAAAAGTGGGTGAATCTAGTGATGAAGATGATTTACCACCTGTGGACTACTGGAAGCAGTGATAAACGCGTTTTTTGCGCTGTAACTTCCTCGCTATAGTGAGGGGAAAAGTTTTGTCATTTTGTGTTACACACGGGTGCAAGTGTATTTTACTTATTCTCGTTTTACGAACTCGCAAGTTCAGGATTCTATTCTCGAACGACTCGCATCGCTCGTGGTTGAACTATAGAATTCTTTCGCTTTCTCGGTTTTCATTTCCACACTCGGCGTTAAAATACACTTTGCACCCTTGTATACGTATAAGAAATAACTAATGTTAATTTTTTATTTCTGTAACTGTTCTAGAACCGAATTTTCTTAAGTCACCCTGGTGAGATGAGTGGAACCGGGGTATGTTTTGTATTCATGTATCTACATATTTTTATGTCCTAAACAATGATGACTAAGCGTGAAAATGTTGGGCTGTACCCAGTAAGTAACGTACATACATACATACAATCACGCCTGTATCCCATAAAGGGGTAGGCAGAGCACATGAAACTACTAAAGCTTCAGGGCCACTCTTGGCAAATAAGGGGTTAAAAGAAAACGAAACTGTGGCATAACATACGTAGTTACATAACATAACATACTATAACAAACTTAATTACCCCCTTATTCATAAACGTACCTACTCTAAAGCTATCAAGCCGATAAAGTTCGTTTGTCCCTTTCCGACGTATATTGGTGTAATAGAAAAGGACAATAGTTATTTGTTATACAAGGGGGCAAAGTTGTATTTTAACGCTGAGTGTGGAATTGAAAAACGAGCAAGTGAAAGGATTCTATAGTTGAACTACGAGTGAAGCGAGTGGTTCGAGAATAGAATCCTGAACTTGCGAGTTTTTTAACACACGAGAAGTAAAATACATTTGCACCCGAGTGTAACACAAAACTTTTCCCCTCACTATAGCGAGGAAACTACAACGCAAAAAATGCATTTATCACTGCTTCCAGTAGTTCCACAGGTGGTAAATCATCTTTATTACTAGATTCACCTACTTTTATCAATTTTAAAGCAGTTAATTTGACTTTATTCAAGGTCAAATTACTTTACCCACTAGTGGATAAAATGCGTTTTTACCCGCTGGTATTAAAGGACAAAACACGTGTTTCCGAGCTAGTGAGGGGAAAACGAACTTTATCGGCTTGATAATTTTAGAATAGGTTTATCCCTATCGCTATCGCTATCGCTATCCCTATCGCTATCGCTATCGCTATCCCTATCCCTATCGCTATCCCTATCGCTATCCCTATCGCTATCCCTATCCCTTATCAAGATGTTTAATAATATAACACTTTAAGTTCTCGCGCTTTGTACACATATTTAAAGTCACATACAGGTCGATGTTTCGGCCAGGTTGCATAAGGGGTTAATGTTTATTTCCCACCATGTTTATTTTAAAGGTAAAAATAATGTTAATTAATCGCGTTCGACCTTAAAATGTATGTTTTGTCTCAGGGTCGGTACAAAAAAATTACACATATGAAAGAAAAAGTGACCAAGTCCTCTGGTGCCTGAGGCTGGAATCGAACCAGCGTACTTTCCAATCGTTCATATTCATATTTTGAAAAATCGCGGGCTAGGTTTAAAATCGGTGCATTTGTCATCTGTGGAAATCACCCTGAGAAATAACATTATGTCTAGGAACCCTTATGACTATGTTACATGAAAAAAAATATCTGACGTACATTGCTGGTTTTTGTATAGGGATACCAACTTTAGCAATTTTGGTTACAGGCTATAGGTAGTTATAACCAACACTATACCTAAAAATAAATTCTGCTTACATAACATAAATTATTATATTATTCTAACAGTTCAATATTCAGTCAGTCATAGTAAAATTTATGTCAAACTTAAGTTTTAATCAGCATTATAAATTATATAAGTATGGGTAGGTACAATGAATTTAGGTAACATCGTATAGATTGGCGTCGTTAAGAAATTCGTTCACGGTGTAGTAGCACTTATCAATTAGCAGCTTCTTAAGATTATTTTTAAAGGCGGTTGGATTTGTTTCTAGTTTAATTTTTTCAGGAATTTTGTTGACAATATCTAGGTATAACACGGGAATGAGGGCTGTTTCAAGTTTCAAGCAAAAAACGACATTTAGACTTTAGAGTGTAGTTAACGCTTATGTAGCGACGTCCTTGCTCGCTTGAAAGGGATATGGGGTGTCTTATGAAAGGGTTTTGAAGAGTAAAACAAATGGAAAACATATAATATTTTCGCACACTAAATGTGCTATTTCACGCAGGTCATAGAAAAGTCGTTCTCCCAAGGGAGTTATGAAATTTTTAGTACCGTAAGTACTTAACTTTTTAAAATCTATTTGCACATTTTAACATTGCGAGTGTGATAAAAACATTGCGTGTAACTCGGGGTGTAAGAATATTCCAAACTCGAGTATTGAAATCGAATCGTATCGAAAAATCATAAAGGCTGGCTTGTTGCAAGAAGGTGAATATGGCCAAAAAAACTTGGTGCAAATAATTTTTTTCTTACATTAAAATTAATAAGTAGGTAGGACAGGTAGGTAATAAAGATGGCAGTTTAAATAAACGCCAAACAACAATATTGTTAAAAATCAGTAATAAGTATTGTTCCTTAATAAGTCTTATTGATAAGCTAAATAAGGTGAAATACCCCATAATGGACGGTGATGCCATTATGGACAAAAAAACACAAATCCTTCAAAATAAGTATCTAAAATTAGTTTCTAAAAACTGACAGCTATGTACCATAAACTAGAGTTGTAGAGCTGTTTCATTTTGAAGTTTCAATTAATTCGGTTATTTCTGAAGGATTTGGTGACAAGATAAAATTCATCAGTTTACTGAAAAAAATATCAAGACGAATTCTTAGTAATGTTGCTAAGAGAGTTGAGTTCATGTAAAAAAATAATAAAAAAATAATACTCGGTGTAAACTTGAATGCGTTTTACTTACTGCATTAGGCATGAGATAAAGTCTAAAACATACTAGTTTGTTGCTCCAAAGATATAAAGAAATGGCGTTATTTTGCGACTGTCCATTACTGGAACCGAAAAACTGTCTACCTCCTATGATGGACAAGGAACAATTTACAAAACCAAAATTTACAAGAAACAATCCTATGTTAAAATAACTCAAACTAATTGCATTTATGGTATATAATATTGACTCATTGAGTATCAGTTGGCTTTAAAAGTAACATTTTAAACTTATTTCACTGTCCATAATGGGGGATCCATTACTGGAGAACTGCCGTCCATAATTGGAGAAAAAACACCTATTTTTGATTTGTTGTCCATGATTGGGTCCGTTACCTTAGATAGCCTTGCGCATTTATGTTCCTATGTATAAAATGTATAATTCGGGTCAAAGCTGTTCTGTATCTGTAGCTCTGTGACGGAGATGTCACTAAACGTGGTAGCTAAGCCACTTACAACTTACAACAATGAGGAGGAACACTCAACTCAAAGATTATGACAGATGGTGCCACCTTATTAGTCCCATTTGATTAGTCCATTGTACAGAGAAAGACTTTCATACGTGAGAGCGAGAAGAAGATATTTTTTTCTCTCTCTCACATATGAATGACGTGAATGATGCCTAGACACTTGCACAGGCGCCGCCTGGCGGGATAAAATGTCAGTGTGCCTCCTCATTACCTATTTACTCTATTTACATGTTACAAAATTATTACTTCACGCGTAGTCTTTTTCGAATTTTGGACGTCCAAAGACCCTGAAAAAAAAAACAGCATTAAAGTACCTAATGTATTAGATTACAAAACGAAGTGTAGGTGCAGTGGGTACATACATACAAATTACATAGTACATTACATACTACATACCTACACAGTACCTAGTACGAGTAGATACCTTTGTAATCCAACCACCACGGTAGGTGGTAGGTGGTTGAAGCCTCGACCTATGATGAACTCGAACACAAATTAAACTTAACCGCTGCATCTGTGTCAAAGTGGTTTATGGCTAACGGACTTATATATTAAACACCAAAAAGACTCAGTTTATCCACTTTGACCTCTCAAGCCGACAAACAAGACCACTGTCAGTAGCGGTTAACGGTAAGCGCATAAAACAAGTAATGAATGCCACGTTTCTTAGGTTCGAGTTAAACAGCAGTCTCACGTGGAGTTGTCATATTGATAAAGTCTGCAGTAAACTGGCTACATCGTGCTTTGCACTTAAACGATTAGCGAGACTACTTCCGAAAGAAATGGTTCGGTCGTGCTATTTTGCGTCCATACACTCACACCTTCAGTATGGGGTCGAACTGTGGGCGGGAGCCGCTGATTGGGAAAGGGTGTTTCGTTTACAAAAACGGGCAGTAAGAGCTATAGTACGGATCTCTCAAACCGAAACTGCCAAACCTCACTTTAAGTCACTCGGTATTATGACGCTACCATCTCTCCTTATTTTTAAAATGGCAGTGACCACTCGAGAAAAAGTAGACGCAACGCCCAACTGTAACACGGCCCCGCGCAGGTATGAGACCCGTAGCGCGCGCGCTGGAAAGCTGCCCTGCGTGTCACATAGACTCGCTAAGTCAGGGAAGCTCACACACGTCATGGGTCGCAAGATCTATAATAACCTCCCGAATGCAATAATCGCCACACCTACTATAGCAACATGCTTATAGAGCAGACATTCTATCACAGATGTCATATATACCAAGATCAAGCAAACGTATCTACTTAGAAAAAACTTGAAATCCACTGAGTTGTCCGTCTTTAATCGCAGCTTGCAGCTTTCGGGCGTCAATTTTTGACATTCTATGATTATAACAACACAAAAATTATGAACAATCAAGAGCCTGAGACATATTTAAAATTACAGGCAAGAAACAACTTCTTTATACTTTACAATAATAGTTATCTAATAGTCTTCTTGTACTAATAATTTTTATTTATAACGATTGTATTTGAAATATTGACATGTAATTTATTTATTATCAATAAAATGATTATGATTATGATGTTTTACCCACATACATACATAGTACCATCGGCAACACTATTAGCTGTACCTACTTTTGTAATCCTTATTTTATTACAAGGGCATAAAGTCTAGCGATGGTTAGTAATGTGTTATTCCACATGAATTTTGCAATAAAACGTCAACTTTAATCGTCAAATTTTTGAGTTGTCATCTTATTGCGAAATGCATGTGGGATGACACGTTACATTATTCCGTATCAGAATCCAGTTAAGGGTGTTGCTGTTAGTACCTGCCAGAGATGAGAAGTACAACTGTATAGAAAGGACACTTCCTACAGACCCGAAGTTTCGAGAGATCGAATCGTGGTGTCTTTTTTAACATATGACACTGTCCCTTTCGACTAAGGGTCGTCAAAATCAAATAAATAGTTGTCTCTTCAACACACTTGCTCGTAACGTAAAATTATTTAACCTAGCTAATCTAGTTAGATGTTTCCGAATAATACATTGGAAAGAAACGTAGATGATTAAACAATGAATTAATTATTATAAATCTGTGAGTCTAGTGAATATAAACCGCTTTGCGTCAATGTTACAATCAAAACTTCTCGAAAGCCTATTTGGGTGAATTTCTCAGCGTGATTTTTTTGTGGCGGAGCTGATATTCATTGTGTGGGCTAATTGTTTCCGGGTTTTTATTTTTTTTATGAAAACCAATCCTAAAATACTACCTTCGGCAACATTGCAAATTGTTACAACTGTATGTATATTTATTTAAAAATAATTTTCCATCGATATTCTAATTTTGGTGTAGCGTCCAGAGCCTGTTTTTAGCGGATTATTGCTATGGTAAATCCAGTAAATCCGCAGCTATAAAGAAGACTTGCCATAACTTCATTCATTATTACATTAAGTATATTTTAAGATGACATAAGTCAATATTATTATACAATTTAACACTTATAACTGAGCACCTAAAGTTGTCCGGGGGAAAGAACCAATTTTGGTGGTAAGTATTGAAATCATTTTTATGGTTAAACGAGACGCAGCAAGACGAACAAACGTGTCGTAACATGACCATTCAGGTTCGTTCCTGCACTTAGACATGACACAAGTGTCATACCTTGCTGGATTGGTCCGCCCCACACAAAAATATCTAATTTTGGTGGGTTGTAATATTTTTTCCACCAAAATTACATAAATTTTGGTGGTGAACAAATTGAGGGCAGTAACATTTTTGTTTCTATTTGAAAAGTATTTATTACATGTTCAAAGTTTATTATTTCAAGTAGAAAATAATAGAAAAATGAATAAAAGGCTTTATTTTTGATTTTATTTTTTATTTTTGTGGGTAGACCAATTTTGGTGGCGACCATGTCATTGAAATCGTAATTTCTCTAAAACTACTTATTATAATGAAAGGTCATTGATACATAACATTGGTAATAATTAGTTATATAACATAAGTACATAATTTCAACAAAAATTACAAAACTAAAAAAATCCACCAAAATTAGGCAAATTTCGAGTATGTTGAAATCCACCCATTTAAGGCATAGTGTTTCCTATTATTATGATAATTACCTTAAGTGCTCTTCTGAATTTAGTAGAAAGAAGACTGAAAATAATTGGATTTAGTATGACACAAAACCAGCCAGATACGGTGATCATTTTGAAAATTACAGCCCACGACTGCAACAACAAGAAAATAAAAATTAAGTTATATTAAAAACGTCAATTTAGAAGTCAGCCGGAGAAGCTGACCATTTAGGCATTTATTGAAGACTTTTTTAATTCATAGACTATCTACTACGGAACTGTGACTGATTAATTGATTATTGATAAACATTAAATTCCCAGGGGATGTCAGCCTGTGCTTGACTACTGGAAACTGAAGTCACTGAACTTAGACACAACTCACTAGTCAGTCGACAAAATATATAGCTTGGCACTAGGTACTTAAGTTATGTCTAAGTTATTAATGTATTTACCTACTTCACATTAAATAACGGTGATTTGTTTTCAAAAAGTAAACTTTATTAAATTTGTAAACTGTTAAACTATTAATAATTCTTATAAGTAGGTAGATTGGCGAGATATTAGGCGGACATTAACATGTACAAATTTTGATGTTAGGTTGACTACTGGTGCCTTCACATTCTTCTCCGTGGAAATTTTGGTCTTCTCCAATTAATACCTACTTTCCTATAACTTCCATTCTAAACGACATGTCATTCATAAATCTAGAAATGAAAATACGGCTGTTTTTGTTCTTTTCCGAATGAACGACGGTTTTCCGTTTTCCTTACTCGGTTCAGGATTCAATGTACCCACGCCACGCCACGCCCTCGCCGTAAATATGTTATTTTGGTTCCTTGTGACACAATCTGCTATCAGGGTCTTGGTTATTTTATCACTTACTTTTGTCTTTACTAGCTCCATAGGCTCCAAGACAGAAATGAGTATTCTTAAAATAAAGTGAGGCATCCAACACACGAGAAAGGACACCGTCAGTGCAACTGGAAAAAAATTGCATCGAATTTTAATTCTATGTAGAACAATTTTATACCGTATTAGGTATAACATAACATTAGAGTATATTTTTTTAGAATAATAATACGACGTATGTTGCATAAGACGGTTTTATGCATTAACGTCAAATTTCGTCTCATTTTTAGGGTTCCATACCATAGGTAACGTGTAAAGGTGTAATGTCTTTTTATCTTTCAATTTTATACAATATATATAGTACTTGTCTACTCACCTATTATGTTATTGATTCTTCCTTTCGGATTCTTATGACTGGATATCCCGTTTGATAAGACCTTTTGTCGCCGAAAATTCACTTTTATAATTATCATACAATAAGAGGTTGTTATTATAAGCAGCGGTACAAAAAACGTCAATATAGCTAGTATTCCGTTTAGAACTCTAGCGTACAGCGTTGGAACTGTGAAACAGGTCAACTTCTGGACTGGTTTAGTTGTAATCAACGAGATGGTACTCATTTCTGATGCCGCTTCTGATGCGGCCACCAACCACATAATAGTGATTATTTTAACGACTCGCTGAAATTTCGGAGGTGCCTTTATTTTCAAGGGATGGCAAATCGCTATATATCTCTCAATAGACAACGCGGTCATAGTTAAAATGCTGAAGTTCCATAAGCTTACAACTGTAAAATATTGAATTTTGCATATCATTTCTCTCGCTTGATCACTACCTGAAGGTAGTCCATGAAGCGTAAATACGAAAGTTAACATTAAGTCAGATACCGCCAAACTGAACAAGTAGTAATTGGTAACAGTATGCATTGTTTTATCTAAATAAATAACGAGACATATCAGAAAATTAATGAAAAGACCAATAACTATTATGCTGCACATAGCGACAATATACATCACTTGAAATTCTTTGATAAACACAACTGATTCTTCCATAAAATCAAACCACAGCGTCATATTAACATCACGAAAATTGTCAGCCATGTATATAGTTAGAAGTAGACAGTTTTTTCTAAAAGTATGTTTGTCGACAATTATCAGGAAATTACGTAATGTTTCTGTAGGTATAGCGATCAGTTCGGTCTCTCTCACTCGACTGAAATGTTTCGATTGTATGGCGCTCTAGTGTTTGCTTAGCTAAGTGGAAATTGTAGATAATGGGATTAGGTAGTATAAAATTACTTAACTCATGTAGGAAGTATTGCCGTGTGTGAATAGGCAATTAGGCAAGTTATATTTGCCTGACTGACCTATTAAATTAGGTTCAAAATTGGTGGTCTGTTTTAGTTCGTGGTCGTAACAATGCCAAAATCGAAAATGGAATATGATGGGATGGGATGTCGCAAAAAAATATACCGCTAAAGATTATTTGATAGATGAGCATACAAAAGACTACCACCTCCAATACTACTTGCTTTAGTAATACATAACATAACAATCTCCGCACTGCCAGAACGTGCACTGACCTAAGTCAATTAAGTACCTATCACACCTTTTACTTTTCCAATGTAAATGTTGTTTTTAACCGCCGCACCCAAATCTCAAGGAAGGTGGTTCTCAATTCGTCTGTATTTTTTTTTGTTTGTTCGCCGATATCTCCGTCGTTACTGGACCGATTTTGGATTTTTTTTTGATCGAATGTATATGCATACAGATTAGTCCCATTTTTATCAGAACCCAGTTGTGATGATGGGATCCTGGAGAAATCGAGAGAACTCTTCAAATCTGAAAGGCATACATATGGTGATTTTTGTGTTTTATAAGAACAGCATGCTTTTACGTACGGAACAGTGACATTTGGTGCAGTGGAACTGCTGATGATGGTCAGAACGGAACTCCTCAAATCTGAACGGCACACTTATAATGACTTTGGTATTTTTATAAGAACAGCATGCACTTACGTCCAGAATAGTGACATTTGGTGCAGTGGAACTGCTGACGAAGATCAGAACGGAACTCCTCAAACCTGAACGGCACGCTTATAATGACTTTGGTATTTTTATAAGTACAGCTTGCGTTTACTTTCAAAACAGTGACATTTGGTACAGTGGAACTTCTGATGATGGTCAGAACGGAACTCCTCAAATCTGAACGGCACACTTATAGTGACTTTCGTATTTTTATAATAACAGCATGCATTTAAGTTCAGAATAGTGACATTTATTTGTTTGTTTTCAAGTCAAATTCTGTCAAGCTCGATTTCTTACATGTAATCGTGTTGCGAACGCAACCTTTTATTTGTGTATAACTTACTTATCGCTCGGCTAATTCCGTAAGATTTATAAAGAGCCTAAAACTTAACCAACCTTTTTAACAGCTCAAATATTGCAATTCACTCTTTCATCATCTTCGCTACCATAACCACCACTTCCATACTTAGCCGTTTAGTCAAGTCACCCATTGTAATCCAGTACCTATTTTGAAATATATTATAGTCTACTTTATATTGAAGTTTTTATAAGTCGTCGGCTCCTGATCCTGCACGGCGGCTGCGATCGGATATGGGATTCATGAGGAATTGAGGAAACTCCTCAAACCTTAACGGTATATGTATATTCATTAAATTTGTGTTTCCATCAAATAGTCAAAGATTTAGGTATATTAAAAGCAGTTTTAAAAATTACCTTCACATTTCTACATAATCCAACATTCGCAAGTACCTTTCACCAAAACCCGAAAAGCGGTGGTTTTTTTCTTCAAAAATATTTTTAATAACTATAGTTTATTTTAAATACTTCGTTGCTTTCGAACTAAGTATGAAACTCTACATTTTGAAAACAAAAATAAAATAAATTATTTAAAAATAAATATTATAGGACTTCTTACACATATTGACTGAGGCTTGTGTTGTGTTGTGGGTGCTCATCACACAAATAAATGACCTTACCGGGATTCGAACCCATGGACCGCGGCTTAGCATTCAGGGTACACTACGCGCTAGGCCAGACAAGTCGTCAAATTAGAAAATAGTTCAGTTTCTGATTCTCCTCAAATTCTTATACCTACGTAATCTCAAATTTATGATCTGATTGTGACGTAATTCAGCAATTCCCGTCAACTTTGTACAATGCCACGTCAGCAAATTTTAATTGATCCTATTTTGTTACCAACATTTAGTAATATAATTCGACTTTCGTAAGATATATACAGGATAATTGTTATAATTAAGAAAATATAGATACTAGAGAACCTTAATGACGAAATAAAACTTAATAAAATCTCAATTAATCAACAAAATCTTGGTAACAAAATAGGAATTAATAAAAACAAATTTAACTTTTCCCTTAATTTTTGTACAAAGTTGACGGGAATTGCTGAATTAATGATAATATCTTTTCACAAAATTCATAAATTAACGAATTGATTTAATTTCAAGTTTTACAGTTAAAACCTGCTTTCCTCGTGTTGGTGTGGTAAAAAATGATGTGTTTCAATCTGTAGCCAAAGTTTAACCTACGTGCATTGAAACTCTCGCTAATTACAAAAAAACTATAAATTAATAAATTTGATCATGTCAAAACATAGGGTGGATCAACAGTTTATTTCATTAATGGTTACAAAGCTAAGCAGGATACATTAACCGTTATACATTTATGTTCGACTAGGGTAAAATCACCAAAAGATGAACAGTTAAGCGAATTTCCTAACTTTGACATTTTTTTCTATATGATGTAACTCATTTTCAACAATTTTATTTTTTTTATGTGATACTGTATTTTATTGCTTTTAGAACTTTCGGGACTCATGTTATGATTCAGTAATTTTATAAAAATAATTATATCTAAAAAGGGGTCAAAATTCCCAGTAGTTGAACAACGTGCCCTATCTCTGAAAGATTTGACCCCGATAGATGAACCAGGATAAAGCCAGAGTAATGTGCCCAATATATGAACGATATAATTCCAAAAAGTTGCATTTGTGGGAAACATTTTAACTTTGCGCCTATTGTAAATGCATTAGTATTAATATAAAATTTATGGTTTTGTACAAAAAGCATATAAATTCAGTGTTTATCCTAAAATAGCATGCAAAGTAGTTCCCTTGAAGCCCACTTGCCTGTCGGTTCATCTTGGAATGTGATGTACATCTTATTCTCGCTAAGGCCGTTTCTTCGGAATCCTTCTTTAGTACAGAAACCCTGCTCCGTCCTCACATTCGAAGGCTCTTATAAGTCTCCGGGTGCCTCTCACTCTTATTGAGATCGCTCGAATAAGGTAAATTTGGACCTTTACCTTCAGCGAAAACATTATTTGTGAGTATGGTTTTCCCCATTTTGTATTAATATAAAATGGTCTTACAATATTTAAAAACATCAATAGTTAATTAAAAAATATAGAAATATTCTGTAAATTAAAGCGTTCATTTTAGCAACCACTACCTAAAACTTGAACAAATTAATTTATTTGGATCATGTCCTGGACACAATATTAATGAATTGAACGAACTAATTTGATGCGAAATTCATTTACTGGAATCCTAAAAGAACGTAACCTGAAGGATGAACCAGAAATTTTTCCTAGTTCTCGTTTTGGGTACAGATTCTTTAGTTGAACAATCCCGTTTTCATACAAATTTGACCTTAAATAAATCCTTATTATAGAAAAAGCTCAGTTCATCTTTTGGTTAAAAAATCAACGACCAACAAACAATCAATTTTATGTGAAAATAGTATATCTATCTATTTTATTCGAATTTATAATACCATTTGAAAAAACGAGCCTTTGTCCAAAAGTTGACCATCGTTCATCTTTTGGAACTAACGTACAATATTGGAACCATAACTTGACCAGCAACAATCTCATTAAATGAGTAAAAAAACGTAATTCTTAATAATGTAAACAATAGATACATTAGTCAAGAATATATAAAGAAGTAAACTGCGTCAATAAATGTAATATTCGATTTTTTACGAATTAAGAAGCTTAAATTTTGAAGGCCTCTCCGTAATAAGAAATAGAAAATGCGATTTTAGCGTTAAGCGCAAACTCGACGACCGCTCACGGACGAGTATCTACATGGTTCATTTGTCTGGGGATTTAAATTTTAGCTTCGGCGATGAGTTGATGCGTTTAAGAAAAATACTCCCGGGTGCGTAAAATGGTTTGTGAATTAATTATTTTCATTTTTAGACACATCGGTCATCTTCTGGGTGTCGGTCATCTAATGGTGCAACTACCCTACTGTATTATCGTTTACGTTTCTTAGCCCGCCCGACTTCTTAGGTAGGTAGGAGGGCGGCGCAGTTTAGACCGCGTGCGTCGGGCTCCCTCTTCCCTTTAAGTATGAAATTCTACAAACATGTCTTTACTTGTCAAGCTCAACGACCTCGGAATTCCTGACATAAGAGACTAAGTACTTAAACTCTATTTTCGTAATATTTTGTCTCATTAGGTACTCCTTTTCAATAGCTGGCCCCGTAGCCGAATGGCATTTCTCCGACGCCAAACGAAAGCGATACGCCGCTGGCTCTGTCGCGCCAATACGCAAGCACGATAGAGATAGATATCTACTAGCGCTTCGTTTCGTGAGCGTTTCGTGAGCGATTGTGCCATTCGGCTAGCCACCCAGAACGTCTAAATAGTCAAAGGCATCACTCTAACATCATTGTCAACAGCCTTCCGCCGCTTCTTCCCGGGCTTGCAACCTGACCCTTACTCTCACACTCGACTCACCGACATACAGACAGACGTTTTAAATTCATTAAAATCTAAACCTACTACAGACTGACTGTCAAGATAACAAAACCTTGAAAGGTTCACAAGACCTGGCCCCCATTGACAGGACATTCTTATTCTTTACACAGATTGACTGAGCCCGACACCACGCTTATAAGCTCAAGAAGGCTTGTATTGTGGGTACTCAGAAAACGATATATACAATAGACAAATACTTATGTACATAGAAAACGTCCATGACTCAGGAACAAATCTGTGCTCATCACACAAATAAATGCCCTTACCGGGATTCGAACCCAGGACCGCGGCTTAGCAGGCAGGGTCACTACCGACTGAGCCAGATCGGTCGTCAAAATTATATAATTAATCACTTATAAAATATGTCATTATTATTTAGTTAGAGGTAGATTCGTTTTTAGCTTAGACCACACCGTTTAGTATGTCGTGAATTCTTTACTATTTATGAAATAATTTTACTTGTTTTCTCGTTTTCGAATCATGGTAGTCCAAAGTCCCTGAAAAGCAGAAAAAAACAGCGTTAAAGCGTTAATTTGACATCGTCCAACAGTGTTGTATTTTTATAATGTATGGCATCCCTTTTGACTATTAACCCTTAAATGCATGACCTTGACAAATAGTTATTCAAATTTGAATTTCGACATGCTGTCAATAGTCAAAAATTCATGATGCACATACATATACATCACTATGCATTTAAGGGTTAAGGGTTGTCCAAAGTCAAATCATTATCCTAAGAACAAATTAAATTATTTTCATAGATTTTTTCTTATTATTTTATTTAAAGTTCAAGTAATTATCTCTACAATATATACTAAGTATTATAATTAACACATTAATAAATTATGATTATAATAATAGTTACTCTCGACACCCTTGAGTTCTCACACCGGTGTTGCCCTTGAGCCATCTTGGATGTCGCTTTTTGTGGGGGCCCATCTTGTGGGGACGAGTCACCGTCTGCCGGAAATAAAATTGGATACCGTTTTATTAGGCAGGCGTCCGGTTTTTTTATCCATAGCCCAGTATTTAGTCCATCACTTTCATCAAAATAGACCAGTTCATTTTAGATTCCATTAACTCTCAAATCTCAAATAGTCCTTACACCCTGGCGGGTGTTGCCTCTGCGTGTGTCCCATGATACGGGCAAGGGCAACATCCGCTCGGTGTACCCCTTACATTTCATTAAAGTGTCGAAAGGGCCTCTACGTGTTGGCTTCGGCCCCGCGCACGCCTCCCAAAGGTCCGGAATACCATTGTTCCGTGATGGGAAAGTTATAATAAATACCTTAAGTGCTCTTCTGAATTTAGTGGATAGAAGACTGAAAATAATTGGGTTCAGTATGACACAAAACCAGCCAGTTATGGGAATCATTTTGAAAATTACTGTCCACCACTGCAACAATAAAAAAATAACCTACATATATTGATACGAAACACAATAATTATTTGTTTTACAAGAGGCCATTGTTGTTGTTTAACACCACGTGCCAATTGACACCCGTTAGGCCATGCACTCGTAAATTTATATGTAAATTTGCTCCCTAGTTATTTACTACCTATTAGAGGTGTGCGCCGATGGCTAAATCGTCGGCGGCGGCGTCCGGGCCAAAAATGGCCGGCGGCGTCGGCGTAATCGGCGTGATCGGCGTAATGATTAAAAACATGTTATATTTTAAAAAAAACGGCACTTCTATGACCGGCATTACAAAGTACATATATAAACTTTTTATCATGAGTCCTGTGACACAATTTAATGTTATAATGAAGATTTTAGCAATATTTATAGCAAATTATTTCGTTTTTGACTTGAAATTTGTCACTAAGTTGATATGAACTGTCGCCGCCTCCGGGCATTTTGCCGATTCTTAAACGGCGTGACCTTGGTGGTTACTAAACTGCTCAAACTTGGTATTTGTATTTGCACTATTTGGATATATTTTTGGACAATTTTATTCAATATTTATTAAAATTTCTCAATAACCTTTACTATAAATAAAATATTTGTTATTCAGCAGTAAGAAAGATGAGGGACTTCAGTATAAAGTTCTTAATGGCATGCGAAAAACTGATGCCCGCATACGGGGAGATTTGTGTGCGATTTTGTTCTGGCTTACGTCTTGACTATAACCAAATGGTTACAGCGCCTACGAAAATACCAGATCTGGAGAGCCAAGACTCTCCAGTTGGATCTTCAGCTATTTTTCCATCTGGATGAGTACCATGTATTATTCAAGATCTCAGCCATCTCAGGGCTCCTCGAAAAATACCTATGTGCCCATCACGTCGGCAAACTGCTTATAGCCACTGTGTGTAGAACTATAGTTTGGATGGTGGATGGTTTTTTTGCGTCCTAGGTGCTCATAGAGGTATACTACTCAGTTTGGCTTCACTTTGCGCGATCTTAATTTCGTTGCTGATCTGGTTTTGCACGAATTGAAGTTTTTCATTATAATTCTGTGTGGTTACAACTACCGGCAAGTACCAACCTCCATTTAATGGTAGATATCACAGTATAAGGATAAATCAGTAGTTAATCTCCGGCAGCGGCGACGCGGTCGTTACTACTGCGCAAGGTCACGCAGGGTTGTACCCTGTGCTACTGTCCTACTCGTAGTAACTGTGTATGGCGCTATGCTAGTACCAACGCTCTTTCTACCTTTTCATCTAATAAAGATTCAAGTACGTGTTTGTTTCTTAAATACTGACGAAATCGTATTTACATAAAATGTTTGAATAGATGTTTGCACAATATTTAAGTAGGTACCAAACTTTAAAGCTAGATAGATCGCAGCATCTACCTAAATGTCGTTACAGATTAAATCCTTATTGATTTTAATGTGTCATTCTAGCTTTAAATCTCACTTTTACGCCATTTACGTAAGCAATAATGTACCTAACACTGCAAAAATATAACAACCACTTACTTTTCTGGGTGTCTAGGAATTCTAAAGAACATTCTGACATTTCCGCCTTTTGAGAACTGTTCTCCATACACCCATAAACACTACAGTAACGAAAATATGTCTTCGGTGCTGACGTCATTTTCTCCCGAACTCAACACGTCAACACAGCGCGCGAACGCGGCCCCGACTGTCCAGCCCAATACTTACCAGTTTCGCATGTATTCGGTGCATATGGAGAGTAGTTTTCGACACACCGCGCGGAGTGAAGTTTGTTAGAAGAGTTATTACTGCTTTATACTGTGTAGATATCCTGTTTTTTTATGTGCCTAATATGTGGCCCACTGCTGGGGAAAGGCCTGTCCTTTTTAGGGTTCCGTAGTCAACTAGGAACCCTTATACTCGTAGTTTCGCCATGTCTGTCTGTCCGTCCGTCCGTCCGTCCGTCCGCGGATAATCTCAGTAACCAAGCACTAGAAAGCTGAAATTTGGTACCAATATGTATATCAATCACGCCAACAAAGTGCAAAAATAAAAAATGGAAAAAAATGTTTTATTAGAGTACCCCCCCTACATGTAAAGTGGGAGCTGATATTTTTTTTCATTCCAACCCCAACGTGTGATATATTGTTGGATAGGTATTTAAAAATGAATAAGGGTTTCCTAAGATCGTTTTTTGATAATATTAATAGTTTCGGAAATAATCGCTTCTAAAGGAAAAAAAAGTGCGTCCCCCCCTCTAACTTTTGAACCCTATGTTCAAAAAATATGAAAAAATCACAATAGTAGAAATTTATAAAAACTTTCTAGGAAAATTATTTTGAACTTGATAGGTTCAGTAGTTTTTGAGAAAAATGCGGAAAACTACGGAACCCTACACTGAGCGTGGCCCGACACGCTCTTGGCCGGTTTTTATCCTTATATACTCATTACAGTTTGCTGTCCGCTCCCGCCAGTCATTATAAAAATGCATCGAGGTCGTCCTTTTATCTCTTTTTTTGTCTTTCCTGGCCGGCCTGGCTGCGGTAGCATGGTAAACATTCGTTGGTACTTTGGACTACCGATCCGGGTATCTATCGCATTAACACATGTAAAATTAATCAGTGCTGACATTGCTGCACGACGCAAAAACCAAAACCAGTTTTCTGGATCAACTATCTGCATCCAACTTAAATTTGTATGCCGAGAGCTATATGCTGGATATCCGTTTCCATAGTTGTGTGTAAAGCTCTTTTTTTTCTCGACAGTCATCAATTGACCGGGCACAATGGAATTCCTGTGGTTGTGCTTATGATGTGTGTTCCTCCGGTTATTACTGGGGACTATTTTGGGCCTTTCCGCGTCACGCCGACCATCAGCAGTGATCGTGACAGCTCTTTGTGATTAAATAACCTTCTCATGCCCGTTGAATACAGGAAGTTCAAGATTTTTTGGACTGTGAGGTCTTGAAACTCATTGGGTTGCAGCCACTACCTATCTACTCATCACAGATATTTTAACACTTACTTTTGTTTTGTTTACTCTAGTAACTCTATGGATCTATCCATAGGTTCCAAGACAGCAACGAGTACTCTTAATGTAACGTGAGGCATCCAACACATGAGAAAGGACACCGACATTGCAACTAAAAAAAAATTGTATCGAATTTGAATTAAATACCTATATGTATTACAATTCTATTCCGCATTATAACGTTATATCTGGGTGTATTGTTTAGAATAACAATATGACATTGTATGTTTAATGTATTTGACATGCATAAGTAGTGTGTTTTCACAATATCCGACCCGATATCGGATGTCCGACCATATATTTAAGCCGATATCTTTGATTTTTGCCTTTGAAATCCTTCCTACATCGGATCGAAAAGTGTGAAACGGTCAAATTGATAGATGTCCCTCCGGTGCCAATATTTTTTTCACCTCACTAGCTCGGAAAGGACTTTTTTATTCTTTAAAAACAGATAGCAAAATCGCATTTTATCCACAAGAGTGCAAAGAATATTTGAAATCCGAACGTGTCATTAGTTACTTTTTTAAATATAAATTCTTGTAAAGGCATGTCCCAGACGGGACAATTTTCTCCCTGTGCTTAAATTGTCTTAACAAATCATGTGATGTGAACGTAAAAATAATTTCATATCGAATTGTATCCGACTAAAAACACTAAATTCAAACAATTTTATAACATGATTTTACCATAAAACACTTGAAATCGTACAAAAAATTGTATTTTTGACTTTTCCACTGTACTTATTCAGAACGCACCTTAAGTAACATTGCAATCTCAAAACGCGTGAAACGGAACGCACCCAAATAGATTTTTCTTCTTGATTCTTAATTTGAAACTTTTGTGGTGTCGGTGGGTGCATAGTGGAAATTGTAATAAACGCAAGTTGTCTTATTTCATGTGCAATTATGTTCCAGTTGTTTTTTAACCCCCGACGCAAAAACGAAGGGGTGTTATAAGTTTGACGTGTCTGTCTGTGTGTATGTCTGTCTGTCTGTCTGTCAGTTTGTTTGTCTGTCTGTCTGTCTGTGTGTGTGTGTGTGTGTGTGTGTGTGTGTGTGTGTGTGTGTGTGTGTGTGTGTGTGTGTGTGTGTGTGTGTGTGTGTGTGTGTGTGTGTGTGTGTGTGTGTGTGTGTGTGTGTGTGTGTGTGTGTGTGTGTGTGTGTGTGTGTGATGAACCGATTTAGTTTTTTTTTGTCTGAAAGCTGAGTTAGTCGGGAGTGTTCTTAGCCATGTTTCATTAAAATCGGTCCACTATATCGCGGTCGGGGGTTTTTTCAAAATTTTAATTTTGTGGTTATATTGCGTGTTTCCTCGCTTTAGTGAGGTGAAAAGTTATGTGTTACACACGGGATGCAAAGTTATTTTACCTCGTGTGGATTGAAACACTCTCTACGCTCAGGATTCTATTTTTGAACTACTCGCTTCGCTCACGATTCTATTTTCGAACCACTCGCTTCGCTCGTGGTTCAACCATAGAATCCATTCGCTAGCTCGTAGTTCAACCCTAGAATCCATTCGCTAGTTCGTGTTGCAATTCCACACTCGGTTAAAATACAACTTTGCTCCCTTGTATAACAAATAACTATTTTTTGTCAAACTTCTTTAACGGAACCTTTGCACATTAAAATAATTGGCAACTTAACTTTAACGGATAACCAACAAAAACGCATATGCAACTCTATAGTAATTACGTTGTTCTTATTGCTACGAGAATGATCTACGTCTAGAGCCACTATTATACTAGCGTCTCCCGAGCGTAGGCGTCTTGTCAATTATGGCGTCTATGGCTGCTGTTCGACGCTCGATCGGCGCAACGTTGACGCAATCTGTGTAAGAACGTCTTATAACATTAAAAAAACTGCCTCCCGATTTATACTTTGTCAGATGATAGTTTAGTTTCATTGTATTAGGTTTCAAGTCAATAAAGAATTATTGTTTATTTTATTTTTTTATTTTATTTAAAGTTATGAATGTTATGATGAAAAAAAAAAATTGTCACCCGATTGACCGCAGCTTAAACATGTATACTAACATTGCTATTGAAATGAATGACTTTTCCATTTGGCAGAAAGTTATATTGACAGATTTTGGAAGCATATCCGTAAGTCCCACTTGCACCAACCACTAACTCGGGGTTAGTGGGCTGTCATCTGTCAAATTCCATATAAAATGGTGGGTTAACCTTTCGTTGTCGTTGGTGCAAGTGGCCCTAATGGAAATAAAAAACCTGTTTTGATAGGTACGTGTGTGTAATTATGATATCATAGTTATTTTGCTAATTTTACTCTAGCATGTCGGTCCAAAACAGCTTGCGACGTAAGTAGGTATGTATTTATTCCTATTTTCGTGTTCTCTTGATTTTTATATTCCATACATTCTGGAACATATTAAAAAACCTACTTAAAACGATTATGCATAAGTGCTTAAACATTCATACATAGGTAAATGTAGAGATGTGATAGAATTTACCTTTAGCGATTTTCTAAATTTGGTGGACATTATACTGAATAAAACCGGATTCAAGACGCTACTAATCCAGCTATTAAAGTTGACAGCCTGAAACAGTAGACGCCACCTCTGAAAAGTAGAGAAAACCTTTTGTCTTTACCTGGCGAGAACCAGACTTATTTAATAGTAAACACACATTAAATAACAAAAGCAGAAAAAAATAAGTGCGCATATAATAGATATTTCTACGAATAAATTACAAAATAAAGGATAGATAACAAAAACAAAACGAAGTAGGTACTTATCAGCGCTTAGTGTGTATAAAACTAACCTTGCCTAGATTGACTAATTGCTTGGTATCTAGGAGACAAATGAGCAACCTTACAGCGTTAAATGGCAACCAACACCCATAGAATGAAACTGTCATGGCCACTGAAAACATAATTCATACTTCATTCTTAGATATTTATAAAATGTTTAACATACTTATATAAAATGTTAAATCTTTAAGGCAAAATAATAAATAATTAGTTATAATTTTTTTTACATACGAATTCTGTGGAGTAGATGGGGACAGATTACGATCAAGGGTGTTGTATTGTATATGCTGCTCGATGAATGTGGCAGGGCAGGGCGCATGCCTCTCTTAGCATTTAAGGGGTCGATAGAAAACGAAATACGAAATTGTGTTTCTAATTGCAGTGACATGTTACTAACATTTTTTTT
The DNA here is from genome assembly GCF_023078275.1 of Leguminivora glycinivorella. Classification (NCBI taxonomy): domain Eukaryota; kingdom Metazoa; phylum Arthropoda; class Insecta; order Lepidoptera; family Tortricidae; genus Leguminivora; species Leguminivora glycinivorella. The sequence goes on from NC_062971.1 coordinate 26,453,631, forward strand.
TTATTTGAATTATTAAAACATAATAATATGACTTATTCTAATACAGTTCCTGTATATAAACAGATTTCCTGCAGGTTGAATTACGAATGAACCTTATGGATTCGACAGTCGACTTCAGCGACTTCTATGACACAATGAGATAAAAGGGCGTGATGAAATTGTTAAACCGTCACCACAAGACATATTATTTTATTCCAAAAATATAATAATAAACTATTTTTCGGTTTGAATGTCTAAATGACCCGGATACAACGTGTATAACGATAACGATAGCCGAGTTTTCGAAAACATTACACTGAAAAGGGTGGAGGGCTTTAATCCGTAGGAGGCTGGAGCAAGCCATGCCGAGTCGAGCACTACAAATATACTAGGCTGGTAATATACAATGAGGATTACTTCTAATTCTAAGAAAAAACTGCCCCGTATTACGCTACCGTAAATACTTTTTAATAGTAAATGTCCAAAAATGACACCAAACACTTAATAAAAATGCTCAATAAATCAAATTATTAAATATATTCAAATACTTAATAGGTACATATAGGAACGACTTACACATGAGCCAATTGATTTTTCTCCTTGGATCTTTGTAGTTAAAAACGATTGGTGGAGAACTATTTTTCTCTCTGGCATTTACTTTAAATAATATTGTTGAATAGACGAAAGTCATAATTATGAGGGGTAAAAAAAATGTCAAAGCAGCCAGCACTCCGTTCGTGACCCTGGTCAGGTAAGAGGCTCTGGTGAAGCACACGGAAGATTTCCGGGTCTTGATCACATCCACCGTCAGCATCTCAGGCACCGTCTCCATAATTGCAACTGCCCATAAAATCGCAATGATTTTTGCCACTCTTCGTAACACTGAGTTTGATTTCAACATTAAAGGATGCAAAATTGCAATATATCTTTCAACAGCTATTACAGTCATTGTCAATATACTGTTATTCCATAAACAACCCACCGAAAACCACTGTATCAAACATATAACTTTACTGCCCGGATTGATGACTCGATCATAAACTTCTATCAACATTGCAAAAGTGAGTATTAAATCAGCAGCAGCCAAATTGAATAAATAATAATTAGTAACCGTATGCATTGACTTGTCTACGTAGATAACGAAACAGGTCAAAAGGTTTCCAAACAGGCTGCTTAAGAAAATACACAACATGACCGTTATATAAATATATTTGTAAAATGAGTCGTCTATTAGCAATACTTGTTCTATGAAGTCAGACCACATCTCTAGGTTATTATCACTTTCACTTAAAACTTCTTCGCTAATATTGCACATTTTGAGACAGAGGTATTTTTCTGTTTAGGTATGGTTAATCTTGATCTAAAGTATCGATGTTGAGATAGGTATATGTACGTAGAAACGACTAGACCGTGCGTGTGATTACGACACCGCACCTCTTTCATCTGGAAGTACATCATAAGCTCAGGCATTTCTCCGACATTAGCCGCGATGTTATCTACTAGCGCTTCGTTTCGTGAGCGTTTCGTGAGCGATTGTGCAATTCGCACACCCTTTTAGATTAATTGGATTAACATCAAGTGCTTCGTTGTAAGTATGTGTGTTATCTATTAATCAGTTTAATTTTATTAAAACCATTACCCATCCATAGTTGATACCCATTGTTAGGTACCCATCTTAGGTACCAATGAATATTTGAACAAACGCTGTCTCTGCAACGAACAGTCCACTTCTTGGTCTAGTGGTCGTATTTTACAATGTTTTACAGCTTTATTATTTTATTCGTGTTGGTGTGGTGAAATTCTGTGTTTCACTCGGTGGCAAAGTTTCATTAACTTTCGTGCTTTGAAACCCTCTCAATGCTAAAGATTCCACTTTTTGAACCATTCGCTACGTCGAGGTTTAATATTGGAATCTTTCGCTATCAATATTGACACGTGCGGTTAAACAACAACTTTTCCCCTAATAAATTACACATATGAAAGAAAAAGTGACCAAGTCCTCTGGTGCCTGAGGCTGGAAACGAACCAGCGTACTTTCCAATCGCGGGAAATGCCTCTTAATCCGCTCGGCCACCCAGGTCACAGCTGTCGAGGTCGAAATTATCTCTCATATGAGTAATCTATACAAGGACTCGTAGCGCCCTCTGTCCACCCCTAGGGCAGAACGGTATGGTTCTTGCCCCCCGTGTAAACCAAACTCAGGTTGGTTTCGACACAGCTCGAGAAATGGCGCTGCTAAATCAATTCTAATGAACACAAGTTAAATTATAATCTATTGAAAATATTTCAACTTGTGCTGTCTTAAGTCCAGCCTCAGGCACCAGAGGACTTGGTCACTTTTTCTTTCATATGTGTAATTTATTTCGGTTTTAATTTATATACATAGTAGTGTGACTACTTTAAGACAGCACAAGTTGAAATATTTTCAATAGATTATAATTTAACTTGTGTTCATTAGAACTTTTCCCCTTGCCTTTTTCCAACTTTTTTTCAAAAAATAACTATTTTGATTGTAATAATATTAGCGTAATAAATTCATTCAAAATATGTAAAATTATGCCAAGTATCACGTTACTTCCAACCTTAATATTATGACGGGATTTTATTTCTAATGCAGTAGGTCGTGCGATTTTACGTTCTACGGGCGCTGTCGTCAGAAGAGAAACAAAATAGATCTTAGACAATAAGTAGCTATCAAACAGCTTAAAGTTAAAGGACTGAATACTACGGAACTATTTTTAGGTTTGTAACTTATTCTACTCCCAAGCATGTCTTATTGGGGCATTTTCAGAATTTGGGACCCCCCAATTAGCGAAAGTTGTTGTTAACAAAAGTTTTGTGTCAGTTTTGTGACGATAATTAAGAATGAAATTTTTAGTTATGTAATTAAACTTTAAGCGATAATCTACATTCAGAATGTGAAAAAAGTACATTTTTAGACAGATTTCATGCTTAATTGTCGTCACAAAACTGACAGTGAGTTAATTTTTGTTGACAACTTTTGCTAATTGGGGGGACCCAAATTCTGAAAATGCCCATTGACACCGTGCTTTATTTGGCGTAGAAGTTTTACTATAATGGCCTAGGCTTCAAATAGGTTGACTGTACCTATACCTATATAAATGTAAGTATACCTACGGGTTTTTAGGTTTTCATAGACAATGTTTTTTTTAGTTTGATTTATTTAGCCAATGAAAGGAATACAAAAAAATGACACAATCCAGCCACTTATTCTTGAATGCACGGGGAACAGTACAGTGAACACATCTGACACATGAGTTCTTTACATCAAATATGATGTTAGGTACATGTAGCAAAAATTTACAAGAATAAATCAACTTTAATTATTACATACTAATACCAAATAGTTGTCAGGTATTTACCTAAAATACTTATACTTACTTATTATGTAACATTTATACTTATCAAATAATAAATAAGATCTATATATGGGTTAACATTTTCAACCATTGCTAATGCCTACGCAGAAAATAGGAAACATTGGTTATTACATTCAAAGAAATGAGTAGCAGTCAAGAACGATTTAATACTGGACTGACAAAGCCCATACAAAAAAGCGTACCCCTGAAATGTATGGGCCTTTTAGACTTAAAACTAGATGGTGCTGTTTCGCAGCCTGGAAGTGGCCAAAATCATATTCTCCCCAAATAAGTTTACGTGTTTTTATTTTTTATGAAAACAAATGACATATTTCTTTATTTTAAAATCATGATATCACGTCAATACACATTTAAAAAAAAATGTAGGCATCATCAGTGTAGTTATGATAGTATTTAATAGGTGGTGCTAAAAAATCGAGGTACGATTCTTAGTATGAAGCAAAGAGGATCGAGTATTATAGAGAGTTACTGTCAAAGTAAAATGTATAATCACAGTGCATAAGACTGCCATCTCTCGACACAGGCTTAAAACTTTTGAACCTCAGTTTTGACAATTTGGCCCATATTGTTAGCTTGATATGTGTTAAAATGTCAAATACTAATATTAGCGCCATCTAGCCGAGCGTTCCCCAAAGGTGTAACACCTTCTAGGCCACCGTACCTTTTTCTCTAGGGCTTTGAGATACGTTTTTTCTTAGACTTTGTCCGTCTATACGGAGTTACATATGTCTTTGGTATGAAGTAAATCCTATATAAATAATCCTTGGTAGAAATATTTGCAATTAATATTATTTATCTATTGTTGCATAAATCCGATATGGTGTAGTGTAGTGTTTGAGTTCCTTCTTATTTTTGAATTCCATAGATTCTGAAACAAAAACCAATCAGTGCGCCACCTTTTATCAAATTGAAATATCATATAAAACAGCAGTTCTCGAAAAATTTGTACAAAAATTAAGGAAAAAGTTTTAATATTCAATATTTGTAGTTTTTCTTGCCTGTAATTTTAAATATGTCTCAGGCTCTTTTTGTTCATAATTTTTGTTTGTTGCAATTGAATATCACGTAACGGATTTATTTTTGGTTGACATGAATTGAGATTTTAGTAAGTGTTATTTGGTTCATTAAGGTTCTCTACCAGTATCTATTTTATTTTTGGTCTTAATTATATCTATATTTTATTAATTATAACAATTATCCTGTATATATCTTACGAAAGTCGACTTATATCACTAAATGTTGGTAACAAAATAGGATAAATTAAAATTTGCTGACGTGTCTATGTACAAACTTTTTGAGAACTGCTGAAAATTGCGTTAACTAAAGTACTTAAACATTTCAATACCTTGCAAATACAACGCTAAAATACATAATTAATATAACTATGTTCCTACAATATGTGCGGAAAGAGAAAAATCGTAGGAATTATGGATGCCTTACATTCCACGACTCTTCCCTTGTCCCTTTTTTGAACACAAAGTATGTGGCAAACAAGCATACGGACGGCCTGATGGTAAGCAGTCTCCGTAGCCTAACCGCGTTGCCGACCGTAACACTCCACACACATATTACTAATCAAAGGCAACGAATACCAGTATTGAATATATATTGTCAACACATTCACCACTGAGCTACGGTCGTAGCGCTACGTCGTAGCCGATAACATAGATTTCCCCGTATTTATGTCACCGTAATATTGTAAAAACCGTTAGTTTATAATTTCACTAGCGAGATTATGAACTAACGAAATATTGTGAACCGTAACGTACAGTTCACAATTTAACGTGTTATTTTTACGTTAGATTATAATCTAACGAAGCGAAACCGTCAAATTGTAAACTGTCATGGCGTCGGAACGAAGCTAGCGCTCTGATTGGTCGGTTTTAAAGTAGATCGTTCTGTGGCCATAGAGTGACTGACACAAATAGACAATGCAATCACAGATGTCAATCAAAAACCTCATTAAACTTTTATCATCAAAATTCGATATATTGTTTAAGGAAATGGTCGAAAAGGAAATAAACAAAATTGTCAGTTACTTTGCTTATTATGTGACGACTTAATTGGTATATTTCTTGTGATTTAATATTCCGTTTTCGAAAAAAAAGCCGTTATTTTATAATCTTACTAGTGAAATTATAAACTGACGAGTTATGGTGAACCGTAACGTTCACAATTTAACGGATTATTTTTCGTTAGATTATAATCTAACGGAGAGAAACCGTCAAATTGTAAACTGTCATATGCGTCAGGAGCTAGTGCCCTGAATGGTCTGTTTTCTGTTAGATCGTTCTGGGCCCATAGAGTACCTAACATAAATAGACACTACAATCACAGATGTCAATTATTAGTACATTACTCTTCTTTCAGTCTTGTTTTGATTTATCGACACCCGTTTTAAACTTCCTCTTTTTTGCACTTGTATCGTTCGACGTTTTTCAGTCCATACATATGGATGCCTTTAAAGTTTCGATATGGGCACATAACTAACCACATTTCGCACTAGTGCCATAAAACTGCATCATGTGTACTGTGTACTGAAATATACTTTTCAGTACAGATGGTCGTTTTTTTACGCACTAGTTCGAGAAGTGGTTCATTATATGCCAGGTCGAGACTTCGGAGGCTCATCTGTACTGAAAAACGTCGTACGATACACGTGCGAAAAGGAAATTCGTAACTCGTGTCGATTTAAAACACTCCCTTCGGTCGTGTTTTAATTTATCGCCACTCGTTTCGAACTTCCTTTTTTACGCACTTGTATCGTAATGTACTATTTCAGTTCCGATGGTGCTTTTTTTACGCACTAATGCGAGAAGTGGTCCATTATATGTCAGGACGGAACTTCGGAGGGCCATCTGTACTTAAAAACGTCGTACGATACATGTGCGAAAAGGAAATTCGTAACTTGTATCGTGGCGTGTCGATTTAAAACATTAATTTATCGCCACTCGTTTCCAACTTCCTTTTTTACGCACATGTATCGTAATGTACTATTTTAATACATTAATTGACATCTGTGATTGTAGTGTCTATTTATGTTAGGTACTCTATGGGCACAGAATGATCTAACAAAAAACTGACCATTTAGAGTGCTAGCTCCTGACACATGTGACAGTTTACAATTTGACGGTTTTCTCCGTTAGATTATAATCTAACGAAAAATAATCCGTTAAATTGTGAAAGTTAGGCCGTTTTCACACTATCCGATCCGATATCGGATTTCGGAAGGATTTCAATAGAAAAAATCCAAGACGGCGCCTGCAATGTATGGGATATCGGTCCGACATCCGATATCGGATCGGATAATGTGAAGACGCACTTACGGTTCACCTTAACTCGTCAGTTTATAATCTCACTAGTAAGATTATAAACTAACGGTTTTTTTTTCGAAAACTGAATATTAAATCACAAGAAATATACCAATTAAGCCGCCACATAATAAGCAAAGTAACTGAAAATTTTGTTTATTTGGCGAGTTCAACCATTTCCTTAAACAATATATCGAATTTTGATGATAAAAGTTTAATGAGGTTTTTGATTGACATCTGTGATTGCAGTGTCTATTTGTGTCAGTCACTCTATGGCCACAGAACGATCTACTATAAAACCGACCAATCAGAGCGCTAGCTTCGTTCCGACGCCATGACAGTTTACAATTTGACGGTTTCGCTTCGTTAGATTATAATCTAACGTAAAAATAATCCGTCAAATTGTGAACTGTACGTTACGGTTCACAATATTTCGTTAGTTCATAATCTCGCTAGTGAAATTATAAACTAACGGTTTTTACAATATTACGGTGACATTTATATAGCGTGTAGTGATTAGCACTTTATGGGGGGTTAAATAGTGACACATATCCAAAAAAAAGTGCATACTTCGGATATGGATATTTTACTCGTAGTTATATTCGTCTGTCAATTCATACAGACGCATACAATAAATAAAACGAATTGAGCAATCCCTGATACTCGTATTAAGTAGGTACTAACATACCTTTAGCGCTTTTCTAAATTTTGTAGATACCAGGCTGAATATCAGCGGGTTTAGGATGACACTGAGCCAGCTGTTGATTATGACGAGTCTCACCAATAAACTCCACCACTGAACAAAGATAAAATTTAGTTAAGTTTAAGTAATTTCACTATGTTCTTGTTTATAGACATGGAAATGTTATTAATCATCCTACTTGCGTTATCCCGGCATTCATCACGGTTCATGAGAGCCTGGGCTCCGCTTTGACAGCTTATCCCAAGATTTAGCGTCTGTTTTTACGAAAGCGACTGTCATCTGACCTTCCAACCCGAAGGGTAACTAGGCCTCATTGGGATTATTATTAAGGTTTTATTAGCATTTTAAATAATGCTTTTGATTTATTGTAATGTGTGTGTTCCTACGAGCTAAGTACGTTTCTGAGGTTGTGCAATGAAGTTAATTTGTATTATATTGTATTGCGATGTGATGTTTTATATAGTGGTACCTACCTCAGCTAGTTTGAGTAGTTGATTGGGATGTAGAACCGCGAGGAGTGTTCGTTCCACGAAGTATGGCGTCCAACATATCAAGAATGATACCATAAGCCCGGCTAAAAACACACACTATATTATGTACAAGGTGTAAAAGAACAATGCTGCCCTGCTAAGCCGAGTAGCACTATCTCAAAACCTCAAACCAGTCAGTTATAGATACTTAAGTATAAGTTAGCTATGGATTTTCGTTTGAGATAGCGCTTTTCGGCTTAGGAGGGCAGAATGATACCTTAAGGCCTTGGGTAGCTCATTAGGAAAATGACTCTATACTCTTGAATGATTTTATTATACTGATGGACACACTTTCACATAAGTATAATAATATGCATGGGGGTATGTATACTTGACTTAAATGCATATGCTTACCAGATTAAATATAGGTACCCACTTATTAATATTATGATGCTCACCGATGAGTGTATTCATTTTTTTAGTAACATTTCGGTGCCCTAAGTTCTTCTGTCGAGTATTAACTTTATAAATTATCATTGAATACACAAAAATCATAATAATCAGTGGAATGAAAAACGTCACAATTGCTAACACTCCATTAAGAATTCTTGCCAGTGGAGTAGGGATCACGAAGCAGGCGATGGTTTGGCGGTACTTCCTCAGAGTGACAATCAACATCTCCGGTAGTGTTAATATAATTGCTACTGTCCACAACAAGGCTATGACTTTCATTACTCTTTTCTTCATAATCGATGGATTAGACTTAATATTTAAAGGATGTACAATCGCTTTGTATCTCTCTATAGCCAGCGCAGTCATGGTCAACACGGTATTGTTCCATAAACAGGTCACTGAAAACCACTGCATTTTGCACACCCATTCACTTGGCGAGTAAGTAAAGTACACATCTCCTGCTAGCTCGAACATAATAGCAAAAGTTAGAGTCACATCCGATATCGCCAGGTTAAACAAATAATAGTTGGTCGTAGTGTGCATAGTCTTATCGTCATAAATGACGTAACAAGTTAACAGATTTCCGAAAAGGCTTAATGCAAATATGATAGCCATAAGACTGGCCACAATCATTTTAGCACAATCAGTTTCTATTAAAAAAGCTTCCGTCCACATTGCTGACCACAATTCCACATTGAATTTATCAGAACCATCGCTAGAGTTAGACATAGTTTAAGTATTATTTTAATCTGATACATTAATATATAAGTACGTCCTTGTAATAGTCGGTCTACTCTCTAAATGGCGCATTGGCAAGTTCGCCGGTACCGGTACCGGTACCGGCGGTAGCGTCTTATTTGTTTGTTCATTATGCGCGTAGTAACTTCATTTAGTAAGTTTGTAGAGTAAAGTAGACATTTTGATTAAGTGGACAGTGTTTACGCACAATTTTCCATTATCTTCTAGTAAGATTATTCGACTGTTTACCCTCATGCTGAAATTAATAGGTATAAGTTCTTGGCTAATATGTGTAGGTATTCAGTAGTTAACTACATGTTGCTTATTCAAATGATTTTTCTAATTGGTACTCGCTGAGACTACACTAAACACATAATTTATATGAGGTAGGTAGTCAAAATTCATTGTGTGACATATTAGGAAGGAATAGGGGACAATAATTACTTATTCGAGCAAGGTATCTACATAGTTTATTTACTAAAGTACAGACATTACATAACATACATATATTATGTTTTTATATCACATCTTGGAATTTAATTATTTTTTTAATTCTGATAAAATCCGTTATTTAAGCTAATAATTATCTAAATTATCGACTGCCATGGTAGAAGTTGTGGCAGGAGTTGGCTGGCTTTATACCTAATGTATTTGATTTCTCCATATTATGGCCTGCAATAAAAATTAAGACAAGTCAATTAAGTGGGCAAGTTAGTTTCGAAAGAGAAGGCACATCTTTTTTTTTCAATATTTTACCTTAAAGGATTTTCTAAACTTGGACGACACGAGGCTAAACATAATAGGATTCAAGACGACGCTCAGCCAACAATTGAAGCAGCTCACACGCCATGCTATGTTCCACCACTGAAAACAAATATAGTTATTTCTTTTACAATGGGGCAAAGTTGTTTAACTGCACGTGCCAATATTGATACCTAAGCAAGCAAAAGTTTCCATTATTGAACCCCGAGCGTAGCGAGATTTTCGAGATGTGGAATTTTGAGCACTGGGTTTTAAGGCACGTAGGTTAATAGGTTTACCGCCGAGTGAAACACAACATGTTTCACCCCACCAACACCAAGAAAATACTAATGTATGATTGAAAATCAACATTTAATCGTCAATTCTACCAGCTATCTTGGACATCAAGTTAAAATTTTGATGAAATTAATTTAACTTTATTTCCGTTTGTAACGTTGAGTGCTTCCCGTGCTTCACTTGTTATAGCCGGGTTGAGTCGGGACCATTTCTTGGCTAATACCTATGTAGAGAGTATGTAGTACCGAATGTAATGTTATTAGAACCAATTTCTGTAATTTTGCTGATCACTGTGTATCTGGAGATTTTGTTTTCATGTATTATTATTTTTTTCTTCTTTTTTTCGTTTGTCACGAACAAACAATTTCTATGTCTATAAAAATCTCATTATTTTATTGTCAATATTGATTTTCTTAATTTCAATAGAATACAGACCTCAGCAATGTTCAGGAGCTGTTGCAGGTTTAGTACACAAAGCAGCACTCGCAGTACAAAAAACGGTAGCCAGCAAACGGTGAACGATGCCGTCATAGCTACTGGAAGCAAACACAAAAACAATTCAATATCGAAAGTTAAACACCTACTCGTATTCACTTCAACTCAAATAAGTACAACGCTCAGCTTTTTGGTCTCCAACATTAACATCCATACTAGGTAGATATCGTAGCTAAATATACCTATTAACTCTGAAAAGGATTGATTTAACAGAATCAAAACGTTAAGTGACTGTTATTTTCTAATAACAATGAAAAACTACTTAGGATACGAGGCATTGAGGTGCACAAAAACTACATTCAGTAACATTCATAGCAGATAAGTTGTAAAACATTAAATAATGTAGGTACCTGAAAAAATGCGGAATAAATTATTCTTACCCCTGTATTGGCTTGAAAAATTCAGATATTTCATTTAATATAATATAATATAAAATATATATAATATACAAATACTTATAAACATGGAAAACATCCATGACTATCCATCTATGACTGAGATAGGTAGTTCATAAATTTCATAATATATTTAAACTATTAAATATTCGACATCTTGCCGTTTCACACAAAATTAATTGCTTTTATTTGCCGCACTACCAATAAATTGGAAAAATAAATACTTACATTATTACACGTAGTAACAATTCACAGCACTTACCGGCAACGTTGTTAATTTTTCCTCTAGGATCGTGAAAGTTAAAAATATTATCTCTCAAACATTTTCTTCGTTTAGAGTTGACTTTTAGCACGATGGATATATAGACGAATGTCATTATTAAAAGCGGAATAACAAATGAAGCAAGCGCTTGTGCTCCGTTTACAAGACGGACGCGCGCTGTTGGGAATGTGTAACACACCCACGTGTCCCGGATTTTCCAAGCATCGACGTCGAGAGTGTCCAATACCGCCTCGGTAATTGAAACCAGCCATAGAATCACTATTATCTTCACCACTCTGCGGCAATCGTGATTACACTGACTACTTTTGATCTTCCACGCATGGCAAATGGCAATATATCTCTCAATAGATATTGCAGTCATAATTAATATGCCACTATTCCATAAGCAAAGTATTGAAAACCACTGCACTCGACATGTGAATTTACTATGCACATAAGTGGAAACCAGATTTTCAAAAATTTCTTCTAGCATTGTAAATGAAAGTGCTAAGTCGGATATTGCTAAGTTCAGCAAATAATAATTAGTAACTGTGTGCATTGATTTGTCGTAGTAAATTACGAAACAGGTTATCAGGTTACCGATCAGACTGACTATGAAGAAAACACACAAGAAAATGGCAAAAGGAAATTTAAAATCATTACACACGGTAGCTCTTTCTAAAAATTCCATCCAAATTCTCATTGAGTCATTGGATACTTCCGAGATGGCCATCATATTTGTGTTTATTGATATTGCTGTATATGTAATATTATAGGTATTTTTGTCAACCAAACATCTAATAAATAGGACCACATACTAGGAATGACAGAAAGCAAATGATTATTTCCACCTACTATTTAATTTGCCTACTTACCTCTAGCCTACCTTAAGCATGTAGACTTAATATTAGAGGTGCTGTTTACCCACAGTGATAAGCCGTTTTAAAAGGCGTGGTAGCACCTAGCCAATGAACACAATGAGTTAATTTACCTAATACCTTTTTCATAAAAATTACTTGCATACACCCGAATTGGTAACTGTATTATGAAGCCCTGAACCAAAACGACTAAAATAGAATAGAATTTGTGAAGTTAGAGGCTTGTAGAGTTAGAGGTTTGGTTCTATGTAAGCAAATTAAATCTAATAATTTTTAGACAAGCGAGCCTTATGGTCTTGTCTTGCCAAAATTTTACATAAAAATGTTTTTAGCAGGATTCTTTTTGTAAGGATTTTATGTTATCTTTCATCTTTTTATTTGTTATAGTGGGTAATTTCCTAAAAAATCACAAGTATTATTTTAGTATTGACAACAATATTTAAACTTTCACCTTAGTAAGGGGCTAGGGGGTGAAAGTTCCACTCGTTGTCGTAAAATGTATAAGTACTCTGGTAAGTTTTATTGATGTACAAGTTTTCGCTAGGTGTCTCTGTACCACCTGCAAACTAGCGAACTACATTCTTAGGTTAATTGTATTTATATGTAGTTAAATTTTAATAATGTCATCTTTTTGGCAAATAAATTCTTGTTGAAAAGGTTATCTTCAAGAAAAGAGCGTACACCCATCTTAAAGGCCGGCAACGCACCTCCAACACCTCTGATGTTTCGGGTGTCCATGGGCGGCGGTGATCGCTTACCATCAGGCGACCTGTCTGCTCGTTTGCCTCGTATCCCATAAAAAAAAAAAATATTTATCTGACTGATTGGTGAATGAAAACATCAAACCTATTTAAAAATTCCGCCATAAATATATGACGTTCCATGTCTAAAGGGTCCGCATGCTTTATGTTCTATAAGGAACCTTTAGGCATGGAAAGTCACATGAAAAGTTGTCGTAAATTAATAATAGATGGCGCTGAATTTGAAAATCTTGACTGATAACTCTATATACCTATACCATACTATTCAATAAACTCTATGTTGTTACCATATACGGAACCCTCGGTGGGCGAGTCCGACTCGCACTTGGCCGGTTTTTGTGTATATACTACAGCTACTACTACTCGCAATAGTAGCTTACATAGAACATTTCAGCTTTCTAGGGTTTCACGTGTTTTGATGATCGTAAGTGATATGAATATAAACCGAAAGTATAAGAGCAATGACTTTACTAGTACATATATTCTGATATTTTTTATCTAGTACAATCCAGACCCAAGTCATGAGGGTTAAAAAACCGACAAAACGCTCGTACGAGAAAAGGTCCTTGGCTTCGTTTGGCCGTCTTGGTTGATACAAATCTCAATTAGGGCCAGTTGCACCAACCACATTTGACAGACACATCATCGTCACGCAGCAGACGTCTATGGAATTTCTCATACAATAAAATTTAACGAACGCTTTAACGGTGCCAGACGGTTTGGTGCAACTGGCCCTTAGTCTTCCTCCGAAGAAGTGGTTAAGCGAGTAGGCTGGATCAGTAATACCTCATTTTATTCTCCACATGGACTGAAAGAGACACAATTACCAATTTAAAAGGGGATATGTTTTAATACCTAAAGTACATACATACTTTTCGGCAATTACTGTTTTCTCGTTGACCCAACCGTCTCGTTGACAAAGCACAGGTCCGATAGTGCGTGGAATACTGCTGTCACCTTTGGGACGGTTCCGCCAAGTATCAGCTGGCGGCCCTGGATGCGATAGAGCGTAGGGCACATAGGCTCTTCGGCGATGACCCTACTATTAAGGCTAAATTGCAGACCCTAGAACATCGCCGTCGAGTCGCTTGTCTATCGATATTCTACCGGATACATTCTGGGAAGTGCGCTCAAGAACTGCACGACCTAATTCCTCCTTCTCCTTTCCATCTTCGGACGTCCAGGCGAGGGGAACGAATGCACCCGTATGTGGTTAGTGTTCCATTTATCCGCACAAAGCGATTTGCCTCATCCTTTGTAATGCGGACTGCAAAGGAGTGGAATGCGCTCCCATCATCGGTGTTCCCAGAGAAATACGACCTCCGTCTCTTTAAACGTAGAGTGAATAGGCTATTACTGAATCGGTGAGCTCCATCTTAGACTCTGTCTTCACTTCCCATCAGGTGTGACTAGGGTCAATCGCCGATCAGTCCATAATAATAAAAAAAAAAGACTATTTTATTTATTCATTAAGTAGATAAGATGCATCCTTGCGTATGTACTACTCGACTGCGTGTGTAATTTTGTTTACTATTTTTACTTTACTTGAAATTAATTATCCAGTAATGTGGGAAACTCTAGGCCTAGATTTATATATCTTTTCGTAAAACGTATTTGTAAATGGCTGTTTGTTTTCTAACTAAAAAAAATACCTACTTATTGTTATTTTCATAAAATTACCTTCAAGGCTTTCCTAAATTTGGAAGATACGAGGCTAAACAGAGGCTAAACAGTGTTTGTTATTGTCTTTGTTACAATAACATATTATATTAGTAAGAACCAGACACTACGAGTATCTGAAAGCAAATGGGTAAGTGGCGTAGCTGCACCAGCACGGGAAGCATGGTCGCGCGATAGACGATAAAATAGCAGGCCGTCCCTATCGCACTATTTGTAAGTGCGATAGGGACGGCCTGATATTTTATCGTCTATCGCGCGACCATGCTTCCCGTGCAGTTCACCATCACCCACAAATCTAATTACTTACCGAAAGTAGACCAGTGTGCGTAGCCGAATGCACAAACGCTCACGAAACACTCACGATAATATCTCTCTCGTAGCTATATCTAAATATATAAATATCTCTATCGCTCTTGCGTAATGGCGCGACCGAGCCAGACTACCATTCTGCGGCGTTTCGCGTCGCAGAAATGCCATTCGGCTACGGGGCCTGGTATACTTACTTAGTAGGCATTATAAATAAATGCGTTTACCCAAATTGATAAATTGATTATAAACAACTTTTGTTTATAAAACCTATACAAGAACGAAAGAGATCTCCGAAGGTGACAAAAATTTTGAGCATTTTCGCATCATCCGATTCTATATCGGATGTAGGAGGAGGTCATAGGCAAACGTCAAAGATGGCGCTTTTCATATAGATATATAGGATACTAGCTTTTGCCCGCGACTTCTCTCGCGTTAGAAAGAGCCAAAAAGTAGCCTATGTCACTCTCCATCCCTTCAACTATCTCCACTTAAAAAATAACGACAATTCGTCGCTCCATTTTGCCGTGAAGGACGGACAAACAACAAGACACACACACTTTCTCATTTATAATATTAGTATGGATCGGGGCTCAATGACGCACGTAGATTTTCCCCCACGAAGAGTGTGTATGTCATACAAAACCATTCTCCATTCATATATTTTTTCATAGGTACAAGGTCTAAGTACCTATATTAAGGACAGCCAAAATATTTCATATTTCATTTTAGATAAATAATAAATTTATTTAATTTCAGATAAATATTTTATAATAAAAATATATTATAAATATAATTACAATCATAGTCTTATTCTTATTAACTTTACCTACAATAGCTTTTTAACTTTAGCATTAAATACCATTAACAATAATAACATTAAGATCACATACTAATTCATTCACACTCATCAACATTAATTACAATAATTATTCATTAGTGTATAGCACATACCTAATCACATTTTTTCGTTGCATCTAATTATAAACAGTTACAAGCGCTTAGATTTAAAGCTTTCTATACGGCCGGAGCTTTTTCGCAAGTTCTCAATTTTATTTCTTTCTCCTTTACTCCAATCAAGGCGTTATTAGCGCGACGGGGAAAGATGCACGAGCGGAAAGCAGTGTTTTCAGTAGTAGTGTAATATTGGTGCACCTGGATCAAAGAAGATCCAGGTGCCACCAATATTACACATTAGAATACTAATTTGAATCGATCGATCATTCAAATACTCATTTTGCATCCATTCAAGATGTCACGTATTCAAGTAGTGAGGTATTATAATGCTAGTAGGTACATCTAGCTACCACCAATATTACACATTATAATAGGTACTAATTCGAATCGATCGATCATTAAAAAATTTTTCGTTCACTTAAGAAGTCTCATATTCAAGAAGTGAGGTAGCAGAATACTTGTAGATTGTAGGTAAATGTAACTGCAATAAATATTACACGTTCGAATACTTTTCAAAGCAATCCAAGAAATCATCATTCAAATATTAATTTCGTCTCCATTCAAGAAGTCATGTATTCAATGGAACTAGCGAGATAGGAGAATGCTTGTACTAGGTACATCTAGTTGACTCGTTTTACCTACCTATTCAAATATGTGCTAATTTTACATCAATTAAGGAAGTCATGTATTTAAGAGGGGGATATTTAGAATATTAGTAGGTAATTAACACGTATAACTATAATCGAGTTTTTGTATACATTGAGGTATGTAATCTGAAATCTCTAAATAGAAATGTCTACCCGATATGAGTAATGATTTTGATTTCGTACTGATGAGTTAGGTACTGTTCTCTTAATAAGATATTATTTTATAGTTTTATGTACCTACTCTAGGTAATTAACATTGAGGTAAAAGTTGGATATAGTTAAATGAAATTACGTGTACTTTTATAATGTTTATTAACTTAAGAACTATGTTCATATTACACAATCACATTAAATTGTACCCTTATTCGATGGTGTACCCATGTGGCGTATCTGAGGACAAACCTTCGTCTATCTTGTCAATTACTCTACGCGTTAATTCGTAAACTTGGTCTAATAACGTATTTTTCACTACATATTGGGCACACAGCTCGGCATTACATTTACATATATGTTCAAAGTTCTCATTCAATTTGTTACTGTCGTAAATTTCTATTTTGATGACTTTTGTACCTCCATTCCGATGTGGTTTTTTGATAAACGAGTAAACGGGTGTTGCCTTCCTCTTGACCCCCAAGGACAGACGTCTCACCCCTGACTCCCGTTCACTCTGACTTTGAGTTTGGGATGATGCCAAAGGAACGAAGTTGAATAGGTGTTCTGATGTATCCTGTAATTAATAATTAAGTTATTAGTTTAATGTTAACTACGAGTATTAACTTTTAATTAAATGAAAACTTGAAATAAGTTACATTAATAATAAAATATTTTATTGCACACAAAAAAAAAACATAAGTTACAGAGAAATCCGATGAAATTAACGAAGTAGGTGACTACAGGTGGACTTAGCGCTAAGCAGACACATACATTAAAAATTGTATTTACTTAATTATTATTTTATATCAATTACGTATGAGTAATGTAACCATTATAATTTGAAATTATTTTATAATAATAATACAAACACTCACTCTAAAAAAAAAGAACGGGTACTTACCGACATATTTTCCGTAGAACTAATCGCGTTGAATTTGTTTGTTTGTTTGAAAAAAATATTATTAAAACCTAATGTAAAGAATGTATCCATATTTAATGAAAACTTTGTGGCTTTGTTTAGACCGCCCGATTTATATTGGATTTACAGTTTTAGAATTGGCAAAAACACATTTATATCAATTTCATTATAATTTCATTAAAAAAACGTACAAAGAAAACGTGAAACTCTGTTATACTGATACTGATAGCCTTCTTTATAACATTATTACTGATGACTTTTACAATGATCTAAATAAAAACATATCAAAATATGATACTAGTAATTATGACCACAATAACCCTTATGGTATACCTAAACTAAATGCTAAAGTACCTGGTTTATTTAAAGATGAATTTGGTGGTACGGTAATTACTGAATTTATTGGATTAAGAGCAAAACTGTACTGTTTAAAAAATGTAAAGAAGACAATAACGAAAGCAAAAGGTGTCACAAAACCTATAACGAATAAATTAAGAATTAAACATTTTGACAAAGTTTTGCAAACAAAAAAAGTGTATACCCATAATATGAATATGATTCGATCAATCAAACATGTTTTATATTCACAGCAAGTTGATAAAGTAGTTTTAAACTGCAACGATGATAAAAGGCAGATATTGCCTGACAATATACAAACATTACCATGGGGGCACTGTAAGACTATATTTTAAATTATATAATAATGTGATACTAAAATTTGTTTTTGTTTGTTTTTTTTTTGTACCTATCTGTAATAATCTCCAGAAATTTAATAAATGTATTTACTCTGTTAATCAATTGTTTTATTTATGTTAAGACATATCCTATAAAAAGCGTTGAGATATCATATTTTTTTCATAATAACAATGAAATTCATTAAGCATACCCAAACTCTGGAAGTAAATAATATAATCGTTGAAAATGACGTGCATAAAAATACAAGACATAGTACATTATTACCTAATACAATCCGCTGTATAATATGTGGACCTTCAAACTGTGGTAAAACTAATGTAATATTAAATTTATTATTACATGAAAATGGTCTAAAGTTTAAAAATATCTATTTGTATTCAAAGACCGCTTTTCAGCCAAAATATCGCTACCTCCAACTAATTATGGAGAAAATTCCAGATGCTAACTTTTTAATATTTAATGACAATAAAGACGTTATCCATCCAAATGATGCTATGACCAATTCAATCATGATTTTCGATGATGTTGTATGTGAAAATCAAGTGAACATTAGGAATTACTTTGCTATGGGAAGACATCGACAAATTGATTGTTTTTATTTATCGCAAACTTACTCCAAAATTCCGAAGCAACTGTTAAGAGACAATGTGAATCTCTTAATTGTTTTTAAACAAGATGATACTAACTTAAAACATATATACAATGAACATGTAAACACCGATATGGATTGGATAAAATTTAAAGAACTTTGTTCAATTATATGGGATGATTGTTTTAGCTTTTTATTAATTAATAAAGATTGTACACTAGATAAAGGACGATATAGACAGGGGTTTGATACATTTATTTACTTTTAAATTTCCCATTATTTAATGTTTTAAATGTTGACGAAGGCTCACTTGAAACTGAGTGCTCGTATTAAAAGGTTGGTGTCAAGACTGCTGAAATGGATACACATTTAAAAGATCAACTTATCAAAGCAGTAGATAACATAAAAAACAAAATAAAGAAGATAAATAATGAAGAACATGAAAATAATATTAATTTAAAAAAGTTTTTAAACCTATTACTGAACCATTAGAAAACCTCGTTATGCAAAGTTCTTTTGTTAAACCAGCTATTAACATGACTACAAGTACAGATACGAGTGACAAATCTCAGAATTTAAATGATTCTATAGGATACAAAAATTTCAAAGAGATAATTGCTCCTGATCAGCATTCAGAATATTATGAATACTCTAATGTTAGTAATAAAACTTCTCAAGAACAAAATAATGATACACTTCTATCTCTAAAAAAAGAAGACATGATTGATTTATATGAGGACATCAATATACCATTCGGGATTCGTAGCACGAATAAAAAGTTGATGATGGGTAATTCTGATGTATACTTGTCTTTGGTAAATAAGACTTCCGATACTGAAAAACAATATGTTATTACTATAGACAACAAAAAATTTGAATTAACCGCAGGGTTGAAAGAACTATTGATGCGAAACAAACCCAATCTCAGTCTTGTTACTGAAAAAGATAAAACTGAATACAAAGAAATGTTAACCCGTACAAACGCACATAAACGAGATTTTGATCCAAACGGAAAATTAAAAGGAGACAAAGGTATAAAATATTGCAGTATTATCAAACCTCTCTTTTCACAATTACTTGACACTAACATTAAAACAGGTGGTAACTTACCTGCATTAAAACATTATAAAAGTAACACAGATTATATTTATTGGGATGATCCAAATGAATTAATTGAAAGGCTTAAACTTTTGATTGCATCCAAAGACGCTGGAAACACCAACCATGATAATGAAATTATATCAATTATTGAAGAATTAAAGGAAGCCGGTATTGTAAAGCAATAAAATAAATTGAAATATTATGTTAATGCTCAGTGAATAAATAAACGTGTCTTAGACATGACAAATAACAATGATATTTATAATTGTAAAGCAGAATTTAATAAAGTATTAAGTATAAAGGAGGAAAATATATTATCTAATACAATAAATACAGAAATAATAAACAAAATCGATGCCTGTATGAAAAAGGTGATGAATATAGATAAAAACATTTCGGTTTTAATGAATCGAGTAACAAAAGTTGAAAAGAATATTTCTAACAAAGAATTTGAATATAATATTAATAAACATTATGAGCAAAGCGGACGTCGTAAATGAAATTCATAAAAATGCAAGGGTGAATTTTCCTCGAAGAAGCGTCATTTTAAGAGATATTGATGACCTCTGGCAAGCAGATTTAATAGATATGCAGACTTTTTCAAAACTGAATGCTGGTTATAAGTACATATTAGTGATTATTGACTGTTTCTCAAAATACGCTTGGGCATTTCCACTCAAACGTAAGACTAAAGAAACCGTATCCAAAATGTTTGAAACATTATTATCAAGAGGACGTAAACCAATCAATTTACAAACAGACAGGGGTAATGAATTTTATAATAGTAATTTCAGAAAAGTTGTTCAAAAATATAATATTAATCATTACTCTACATTTTCCACCAAAAAGGCATCAATAGTTGAAAGACTTATAAGAACTCTTAAAGCTAAGCTGTATAAGGAGTTTAGTCTGAAGGGTAATTATAAATGGGTCGATGGAACTCTTGACCAGAAAGTTTCAGAATATAATCATACTTTTCATAGGACGGTGGGAAGAGCGCCGATCACGATCAATCGTAGTAATAAAGGAGTTGTATTACAAAGATACATTAAGAATTTACTAACAAAGAAAAACCCGGTTTGCAAAAGGTTTCGTATTGGAGATTTTGTAAGAGTTAGCAAGTATAAAGGATGTTTCGAGAAACGATTTACCCCTAATTGGTCAACAGAAATATTTAAGATAACTAATGTTCGAAATACTAACCCCACTACATATTATCTAGAAGACGCCAAGCGTAGGCCTATTTTAGGAGCATTCTATGCGCAAGAAATTCAGAAAACTTTGCATCCTCAAGTTTATCTTGTTGAAAGAGTGTTAAAACGTAAAGGAAATAAAGTATATGTTAAGTGGCTCGGCCTTCCACCGAGTGAAAATAGTTGGATTGATAAGACAAATCGTTTGTAATCGGGTTTAAATTTACTTTCACTGTTTTGTACACTCATTTGTATTTCAAACTCTACACTATAGAGACCAGTACAGACATATCCAACATTTAAATCTATTTCATAAAAAATGAAACGCACGAGAAATAATTCTGAAAACGAAAATAAGAAGAAACTTAGCAATCAGAAATTTGGAGCTGGCTTAAAGAAAACTTTTAATAATCTTGTTTCACACACTAAAAGACATATCAGTAATCTAAAGCCAAAATGTAAGAACATGCTAATGGAATTAGCGTATGCTGCTGCTCAAGAATTAGCATCGGACTTGCCTATACAATTACCCAGAGTGATACCAGTACCTAAAACTGGCGGATTTCTACCATTGATTCCAATTTTAGCAGGATTATCGGCTACAGGAAGTTTAGCAGGAGGTGTTGCGGGAATAAGAAAAGCTATTAACCATTATAAATCAGCAAAACGACAACTAGCTAAATTAAAGAGACATAATATGAAAATGGAGGGTAAATGTATTGGAAAAGGAGTGCATCTTAAACCCTACAAGGGTGGACTAGGAATTTATGTTACAAATAAAAAAAACTAGATGGCAGGCTACCCAATAGAGCATTGAGTAATATCGATATAATAAAACATTCGAAAAGTATTCCTTACTTTCGTGGTGTATTCATGAGAGATGAATTACCACCAAAACCATTACCGATGGAATGTGGTGTGATTAATTTAGATTCATCTGAAAATAACGGTACTCACTGGGTAGCCTATGGAAAAAATAAAAATTATATTGAATATTTTGATAGTTACGGAAATTTAAAACCTCCAAAGGAATTCATAAAATATATGGGAGCTAATATACGCTATAATTACGATAATATACAAAAAAATCATTTATTTAACTGTGGGCATTTATGTTTAAAATTTCTGAATTCATTCTGGCAGAAATATTATTAAATAAGTAAACTTATGTGTTTAATAAGACCAAAAACATAATACAACAATATTATAATAAACGATATCTTCTACCGTATCACATTCAACCTCGAACAGTGTCTAGAATCGGGTGTTAAGCATACGTTTACATAATTTTACCTTACAAAATCAAGTGATACATTATGTATGTTTTCAATAAAAGCGGAATTACAAGAATACCATCGAATATTCAACTCCCAGTCTTCAAAGGAGCAAGTCGATTAAATTCTAGCAAGAGAATTACTAAGAGCAATAAGTTATTTCTTCGTTCTCTTGGGTTTAAAATAAAATAAAATACTTATAATAAGATGTTGCATATCACAGATATTCCACAACAAGATAATTCAATTGAAAGCTATACCATCCATTCATACAATCCCTACAATCATAGCTTTAAGGAAAATGACGAAATCAGGATACCTATAAATCAACAAGATGTGTATGTATTACCATCTGCAAGCTCCATTTACATTGAAGGGTATGCAAGTGTATGGCGAGTAGATGCTGGTGGGAAAAAATAACAAAAGATGTAAATTTTACAAATAACCCCATATTATTTTTGTTCAAAGATATAAGTTACGAACTAAATGGGATTGAAATTGACCGGAATAAAAATTGCGGGATTACTACAACGATGAAATCTCTTATTTCAATGAATGAAGGAGAAAGTAAGAACGCTGCATTGTGGGGTTGGGATCTAAGCGGGAGTATTCTAAAGCAAGGTCATTTCTCCATTATAATACCTCTGAATAAAGTGCTTGGCTTCGCGGAAGATTATAATAAGATTTTAGTCAACTGTAGGCATGAACTTGTACTAAACAGAAGTAATTCAGTTTTAAATAGTGTTGTACTTGAAGAAAATGATCAAGTTCAAATTGATATCCATAAAATCCAATGGCGGGTACCACATGTTAGAGTTTCTGACCGTAATAGATTGCCACTACTAAAGTGCTTAGAGAAAGATCGATCTATACAACTAGCATTCCGGAATTGGGATTTGTATGAATATCCACTTTTACCTAAAACAACAAAACATGCATGGTCAGTAAAAACCGCTTCCCAGTTAGAAAAGCCTAGATATGTTATATTAGCATTACAGACTGATAGAAAACTAAACAAACTAAAAAATTCTACTATATTTGATCACTGCAATATAACTAACGTCAAATTATTTTTAAATTCACAGTACTTTCCATACGATCCTCTTAATTTAAAATTTAGCGAAGACAAATTTAGTATATTATACGAAATGTATGCTAACTTTCGTCAGTCGTATTATGGGGTCGGTGTCGATCCTCTGCTTAATCTGAACACATTAAAAAAAACTCCTTTATTTGTAATAGACTGCTCAAGGCAGAACGATTCATTAAAAACTGGCCCAGTTGACGTTCGAATAGAAATCGAGTCCTCAGAAGACATACCTGATAAAACGACAGCCTATTGTTTAATTATAAACGATCGGCTTGTCGAGTATAAACCTTTGAGTAATATAGTAAGGAAATTATCATGAATGTGATTTTGGATGTTCAAGGATTTAAAAATGAAAATAATCAATTTATACCAAAAGAAGTGGCGATTATTTCTCAAAAAAGTTTTCTTGTGTTTCTGATCAGCCCTCCCCATCCGTTCTATACCTTAACAAAGAAAGAACGTTCACAAGTCTCTTGGGTGGAAAAATACAAAGGAATATTATGGAATGAAGGCTATGTATCATATTTTAATTATAAGAATTTGATTGTTGATTACTGTAAAGATAAACACATTTATACAAAAGGTTATGAAAAAGTGCAGTGGGTGAAAGAAATAACAGACAGTGATAATGTTTATAATTTAGAACATTTTGACTGCCCAAATTTAAAGACTTTATGCGAAAAATATTCAAATAAATGTGATATTCAAAATTGTATATATCATGCTAATGTCTGCGCTTTTAAAAATGTATCATGCCTGAATAAGTGGTGTATAGAAAATAATGTTTTTTTTACAAAATAAAATATAATCATGAATACCTGTGTTATTATTTTAAAATTATGATGATCTATAAAACAAAATAATATAGGTAATAAGTAATTTTAGTACCATCATAAATATCAAACCTAAAGTCACTCGAACCAATTTGCAAATAAATAATCAATTAAAAATGGACAACAATGTGGAAGACATCGATGAAGTTCTTATTTATCAATGTCATATACCGACATGGACACCATATATTATACTGGTTTTCGAGTATTGGCATGAGTAATCAGAAAAGATAAATGGTTCGTATAGACTTGGTTACAAATTTGAATGTTTGAGTGTTACTTTTAGAATTGAATCTGATAAATCAGAACTTACTAACATCCTGCTACCTCACTACTTGAAAAGGTGACTTCTTGAATGGACACAAAATGAGTAATTATTTGAATGATCGATCGATTAAAATTAGTATTCTAATGTGTAATATTGGTGGCACCTGGATCTTCTTTGATCCAGGTGCACCAATATTACACTACTTTCAGTAGGCCCTAGCCTAGCAGTGTGATACTATACAGCACGACCACGGATGATTTTATTAATTCTGATGCGGTACAAATTCAGCATAGCAGTGACTGCGTGTGCGACTCACGCGTAGACGCGCAGGCCGCGTAACCAACCAATCCGTAGCGAACGAAAGGCAATGAGGGTTTTCTGAATCGTGTTTTCACCAGGTGGCTACACTGAGGTGCCAGGTCTTTCTGATAGCAAACTTCAAAATCCCCCAATCATATCATATTCAATGGACATTTATTTGATTGGTGTATTTTGAAGCTTGATGCCAGAAAGACTTGGCTTCTCATTATCGCCACCTGACGGAAAAAACGATTCAGATCAGAATTTATTGACTCTGTAGGACCAATACAGAAGAACGATAGAGTGTACCATGTACGCTCGAATACATCACCTTTTAATATTGTAGGTAAAGATTTTTTGACTTGATAGGTAAAACTGTAATTTCCACACAAAATATTGTTATATTATTATTAGCATCAGGATTGAAGTGTCAGTGATTATGATTGAAAAGAACCTAAAAACACCAGGATCTGTGATAATCATGCATTCATTTTTTTTTTTTGAAAAAGCTCTGCCATCATACCACTCGTCTTGTGTTACGGTGTGCCATAAACCACAATATCTTAGAATTAAATAAGTATTATGAGTATTAACTTAACATCAGTTTTAAAAATACTGGGAAAAGTTTATCTTCGAAACTTACAAAAAATTAAAGCTCTAAACTATGATATCCGCCGGGCACGCACAGACAGCATCTCGCTCACACACGCTCAGTGAGAACGAGAGGAGAGCCAGAACATGGATTGCCAACAACGAGGGCAACCCACATTCCACGTTTCATGATAAGTGCGCCGTTGCTATAAAGGACGTCAATTTATAAGATACTTACGAATACAATATAGGTTACTAACTTTGCGCGAATAAACACAATATTTTATTTTTGTTTAGGTAATACATAAACTAACTGTTTTACATAAACTACATAAGTAACTAGTCGAGACTCCATTGTCATATCACTAACAGACCCTCTAGCACAACTTGCCTTGTCACGCGCGAGGCCATACTTGAAGTCGTGCTTGATGTATGGACTCGCGCGTGAGAAGGCAAATTGTGCTAAAGGGTCAGATATGTACCTAATGCAAAATTTCCCGTGCTTTCCGTCCTTCACATCTGACTGTTCAACCAGTGTTCGCGCTTTTCAAAAGTCACTCTATTCAACGCAGCTGTCGGGTTTTTTTCTTTGGATATTTTTGTGACTATGAGAAGTTAAGGTAATGTGGGCGAAAATTGAAGATTGATTGATTTTTTTCCTGAAGGTTAAGATGAAATATGTTATTTATCGTAAAGCCCTACAGGCGGCTTTTTATCATAACCCGCAATAAAAACCCTTAAATTTTCCCCCACCTTACCTTACATAGTTCTCTGATGACTGGCATATATCAGTGCATTATTTGAGGCCTAGTCTAGGGTTGTCATACATCGCACACCACATGTCCCCGTTTCAAGCTTAACATCGTGGTGTCTCCGTGAATTCTGGGGCCTATTTCTCGAAGCTACAAGTTACAATTTACAAGTGGTAGTCACTGTCTAATATGTCAAGTTGGAAAGAGACTTCCGCTTGTAATTTGTAACTGGGCATTTTCACGAAAAAATATTCAAAAACTTTTTTTTCAAAAATTTAAATTTAATGTTTTTCCTACTCAGAATCACGAGCCCTTTCGATCTTACTAGGTAAAAAAAATCGTCCCAAATTTAATTTTTCCACTTCGTTACCATTTTTCAAACATTTTATACAGCGGTTACAAAGTGGACAGAATGTGAAAAAATAGAAAATTTTGGGACCATCTTTGTGTCTCTTGTTTTTTGTCCTAGATCGAAAGGGCTCGTGATTCTGAGTAGGAAAAACATAAAATTTACCTACCTACCTTTGAATTTTTTTTTGGTGATTTTCTTGCGAATGCCCAACTTTCAGTTTTGAGAAATGGGCCACAGAGGTATGTATACGTCTGACAAGCCTAACCTACACCCGCTCGGGCAGAAACCAGCCGTGCAGACACTTGGGCGCGGGCGAGGGCGTGCGGAAGCAGACGCGCGCGAGCTCGCGCAGGGTCGCCGCCTCCAGCACCAGCAGCGCCACGGCGCGCGCGTCGCCCGCTCCGTGCACCACTGCGCTCAGCAACACGCCCTCATCTTCGGCCTACATACAAGCAAAGAGGATAGAGTATTATAGAGAGTTACTGTCAAAGTAAAATATGTAATCACAGTGCGTAGACTGCCATCTCTCGACACAAGCTTAAAACTTTTAAACATCAATTTTGACAATTTGGACCATATTCTTAGCCTGATATGTGTTAAAATGTCATATATTAATATTAGCGCCATCTAGCCGAGCGTCCTCCAAAGGTGTAACGCCATCTAGGCCACCGTACCTTTTTCTATATGGTTCTGAGATACGTTTTTTAGGGTTCCGTAGTCAACTAGGAAGCCTTATAGTTTCGCCATGTCTGTCTGTCCGTCCGTCCGTCCGCTGATAATCTCAGTGACCGTTAGCACTAGAAAGCTGAAATTTGGTATCAATATGTATATCAATCACGCCGACAAAGTAGTAAAATAAAAAGTGGAAAAAAATGTTTTGTTAGGGTACCCCCCCCCCACTACACGTAAAGTGAGGACTGTTTTTTTTTTCATTTCAACCCCAACGTGTGATATATTGTTGGATAGGTATTTAAAAATGAATAAGGGTTTACTAAAATCTTATTTTGATAATATTCATATTTTCGGAAATAATCGCTCCTAAAGGAAAAAAAAAGTGTGTGTGTGTCCCCCTCTAACTTTTGAACCATATGTTTAAAAAATATGAAAAAAATCACAAAAGTAGAACTTTATAAAGACTTTCTAGGAAAATTATTTTAAACTTGATAGGTTCAGTAGTTTTTGAGAAAAATACGGAAAACTACGGAACCTACACTGAACGTGGCCCGACACGCTCTTGGCCGGTTTTTTCTTTCCTTAGACTGTAGCTGTCTACACGGAGTTACATATGTCTTTGATATAAGTAACATCATCGTCTTCAACAGCTTAAATACTAAACTGGCACAGGCCTCAGGGAGCTCGGCTCATGATTTGTTTTGGCTGTAGGCCATTGGGTTCTAATATGTATGTGATTTGAAGACACGAGCACACCTCGGACACTGGCGATCAAATATATGAAAGAGGCGCGTTCCTAGCACACAGTCTAAGCTCGTGTAGGTGAACGCGTACTATGCTTGTATGAGTGAAATAAGACAGGTCGACTGTTCGCGTTTTTGACAGGCGGTAACTGTAAGGTAGCCGAGAGGGGGTGGGCGGTACTTTCAGCGGGGAGCGGAAGTGGCTATACTTAATGATAGTACTCTTTATTATACTGTGACACAGGTACGGTATGTAAGGGAGACAGGGGTAAGTGTAAACAACTTGACTCTTGAGGTATTAAGAGGATACGGTAGCGAAAATGCTAAAATGGAAAGGAGCTCCCCTTTCAACTTGGGAATTTTAGTTAAATATACAAGTGTTATTAACTAGATTTATCGAAAAAAAATTGTCTATTAAGAACAACTCAGTCAAAAGATATTTCAAAAAATCTTTAAAATCGAGGTTCCGCTCTCGACTCCTTCCTCCTTCAAAACTTAATCAATCGGAACGAAATTTGAGAATCTGAATAACAATGAAATAATCTATGTCGGACCGTTTAGCTTTTTTGGTTAATTGTTACCAATCTTAAGTATCACACCTTTTTTTGCGCCACAATGAAAAAGGCCGTTTTTTGGAAATTTTTGATTGGCTCTAGAGTCTTTAAAAAGCAGAATATCAAAAAAATCAAAACGGTCCAACACAGATAAAAATAATAACAATCTGTGTTGAAAAAATCATTGCTCTATCTTCAAAAACCAGGGAGGAAATAGTCGAGAGCGTTTGTATAGAGAATTGACCCCTACCGTATCGTCTTAAGGTCTGCAGTTATCGCAGTTCTATATGGACCAGAAATGAATAAAATTGTATTACGCGTGTAAATATATACCTTAGCGCCCGGTCTCGGAACGAAGATGGGCTCGCTGGGGTAGCAGTCCACGTCGCACCACGTCCGCGTCTCACCCGTCGCCGTGTCCACTTTGATGATCTGTAACCAACACGTTCACCCCGTTATACTTATTATATGTATGTATAGGTGATAGCCTGTCCGATTTCCATAATCAATTTCGCCATACATTTATTATTGCAACAATTTCTACAAACTTCTTCGGATTTCCTTTGGACATTGATGAGTCAGAAAGTCAGACTAAGCTGTAGCGAATGTAGAATGTTAGCATAAATTTAATGTCAAACTTCTATAAAATTATGAAAATTATATATAATAACTAGCAATAAACTCTGTGCTTCAAATACACTGCAGAGTTAACTTAGCTTAACTCTAGTAGTTTCACAGAATTTATATGTACCTACGCTTCCTTACTTCTTTTTACGTAATTTCTTACCAGTCCTGGGTTTTCCACGTCGACATCTGAACTAATCGCGTAGAAGAAACGATATGGTTTTCCTGAAAAAAAAAATTGTTTACCACAGACCTTAGCAAATGAGACGTATTTTGTTTGACTTAAACTTTTACTTCCACGCTGCGCTCTAAGACTGAATAGACGTAGCTCGAAAAGTGGCTAATGGCCGGTTGCATCAAACCGTTGGTCACCTTTAAAGCGTTCGTTAAATTTTATTGTATGGGAAGTTCTACAGGCGTCTGCTGCGTGACGATGATGTGTCTGTCAAATGTGGTTGATGCTACTGGCAATAAGTTGAAATGGGATTGAGCTCTAATGCCATTTCAACTTATTAACTTACTTACTTACATTTCAACTTACTTTTAGCTGCCGAATGACGAACGACTTGCAGGCCAAGATAACCAGCAGTGGGACACATTGGGCTCTAAATAATAAAAATATAAGAGTCCTCGTGTCGGGCTCGGACAGCGGCTTGGGCCGCCCGCGGTACCATTCCGCGCAATCTGCGTTGCTTAATGCCTGTTCTACAGAATAGTACTGATCATAGTGACCTGCGCGTGCCGCGGTGGGTCCAGCCTCCAGCCGCGGAACCACTCCGCGTAGTTTGCGTTGCTTTGCATCGATTGAAATCGCCTATACCAAAAAGGTGCCTACGCCAAGTAGACAAAAAAGCGGCCGTAGCATCCTTTATTACGATTTACAAAGGGCTGTAGTCACCTACCATTGTACAGGTCGTAGTGTATCCTGGGCGTCTCGCAGCCGAGGTCGGCCAGTAGGCGAGGCGCCACACGCGTGAGACGGGGGGCGTCAAGTGGGATCTCGAGCCGCTTGGGCCGCCCGCGGAACCACTCCGCGTAGTCTGCGTTGCTTTGCATCGACTGAAATCGCTCATTTTAAGTACGATATCGTGAAATGCCACAAATGTAGCCCCTCAGATCAGAAACGACTACGAGATTCGAAGTTGTAGCCTTTGACATAAGTGAGTTTACCATCAGAGCTGTTTTAATATTTCGGAGATTTAATTAAGATAGGTACTTAGGTAGGCTTTTTGCTATCCACTTCCCTTGACGAAAACTCACGGCTTTTGTGGTTCTGGTTTTTAACCCCCGACGCAAAAACGACGGGGTAGGTATTATAAGTTTGACCTGTCTATCTGTTTGTTTGTCTGTCTGTTTGTGTGTGTCTGTCTCTGGCATCGTAGCTCCTAAACGGATAAACCGAATTAGATTTAGCTTTTTTTGTTTGAAAGCTGAATTAGTCGGGAGTGCCGTATTTCATAAAAATAGGTCCACTATTTCGAAGATTTTCTCAAAGTTTTAATTTTGTGGTTAGGTTATTACATACACACAGTATACATAAACACACATTTAGGAGTTGAAAGAAAAACGAAATAAAGGTCCCACATCCCACAGTCTACTTCTACGACACCCGAGGAAGGAAAGAGGGTGGTGAAATACTTAACCCGTTCCACATGAAACATATTACACACATAAAAGAGAACAAATGGGACTTACTTCAATGGCCTGGATGTACATAGCATCTATCACCTTAGCGTCATTATACGCACAGATATCGACGATAAGCCTGCCGTCCTGCTCAAACGAGTTGATGATGTGGAGGTAAAACAAGGTGTCGGTCCGGTATCGCGTCACTTCTTTCCCAGTTTTCCGACTTATTAGAACGATGTGTGTCTGAAATCAAATTATATCAGACAAATAAGAAAAATCAAGCTCGTATGTCAACAAATAACTTTAAATTAAAACGAAAATATTAGTAAACTAATTCAATTCGATCAAGACAGAATAGTAATGGTTCACTGACAAGCCCCTAGTACGTATTCACAAAATGACTGTAACAAATAGACCGGCCCATGGTGGTGGTGGCATCGCGAACAAACACTGCCTAATATAAATCAGAAACGGCCACTCAAGGCCTCAAAATAAGGCATTAGTGGATATCGAACCGCCGACACCTAGCCGAAGTGTCGAGTCGCAGTTGACGCTACGTGGCGATAGAAATGCAATGCAGTCTGTCTCGGTCGCGCCACTAGACAGGGGACGTAGCCGAATGGCACATGCAAACGCTCACGAAACGACACGCTCGTAGATATCTATCTCTATCGTTCGTGCGTATTGGCGCGACAGGGCCAGACTACCTTTCGCGGCGTTTCGTTTTCGCAGAAATGCCATTTGGCTACGGCACCAGGGATAGGGAGGGGAAGCTACGATACGCTTACGAAGCGTAAGTGATTGTGACGTTAGCTACTAGATTAGATAGTATTTATATAGGATTTACATACTTCATACTAAGAATCGTACCTCGATTTTTAGCGCCACCTATTAAATACTATCATAACTACACTGATGATGCCTACAAATTTATTTATTTTTCAAAATGTATATTGACGTGATATTATGATTTTAAAATAAAGAAATATGTCATATGTTCTTATAAAAAATCAAAACACGCAAACATATTTGGGGAAAATATGATTTTGGCCACTTCCAGGCTGCAAACAGGGCCATCTAGTTTTAAGCCTAAAAGGCCCATACAATTTAGGGGTACGTTTTTTTTGTATGGGCTTTGGCAGTCCAGTGTTAAATCGTTCTTGTTAGATAGTATGCAATTATGATGTTAGCTAGACAGACGTTAGATCGATTAGATACCCTGGCTTGAATTACCTTGTGTTCCGGGTACCAGTGCAAGCTCTTGGCGAGAGGTTTGTTGGAGAGCTGGTTCCGCACCACGCCCACCAGCGACACCGACAGCGGCTGCTCGACTATCACGAAGTAGTTCTCCGTTATACCTGAAAGTATTATCATTGGTGAAAGGTTTATACTCGAAAATTAATTGCCCGATTCCAATTCTTGAAACAAAACGTCACTTTGACATTGCCGTATACAATCCAATATCGTATTTAAGAGTAATTTTTGACAACTAGGTATTAAAGTTTATAAGGGCCGGTTGCATCAAACCGTCTGTCACCGTTAAAGCATTCGTTAAACTTTATTGTATGGGAAGTTCCATAGACTTCTGCTGCGTGACGATGATGTGTCTATCAAATATGGTTGATGCAACTGGCCCTTAATCAGGCCATAGGTCTCGCTCCAGTTAGCCGAAATGTAATAGGGAACAAGGACCCTGTAGCCCTAACGCGTACGAAAACTTACGTGGGAATAAATCATTATTTTTAAAATATATAATTAATTATTGTTTTTTCTTTTTTTTAGTTATAAATTATCTATTCATCAAAATTTACATGTCAAAAAACACCTTAACTAGAAATAATTACCTACAAATGCATCGTTCATCTAAATCGGTTATGGCATTCAGAAGTGATGGTGGAACAAAGAATCTCACATACACACATACCTACATGAACGCTGAAAACAATACACTGATTTTTTCTTTGGGCAGTCGTGTAAAAAGTAATCAGTCAATACCGCTCCGCACCGATTCTGGAAGTAAAATCGCCGTCAATAGAAATTGTCAACAATGTAAACAAACCATTCTATAAAATATCAATATTCTAGCACAATTTTATTACTTTAAAGGTTGAGGATCATAATGTGACATGAATTGATTAAATAACACATGGATTCAGCCAGCATCTGATGAGTTAGAATGAAAATTAAAGACATTTTGACTACAAGGTTTGTTTACATTGTTCACAAGTTCTATTGACGGCGACTTTATTAATTAATTACTATTTTTTTTTATATACCAAAAGTATGCATATACGCCGGGTGTAGTGGCCACCGTGGTTTCATGCTGCCTACGACGCGAGCTCGCTCGAACATATCCCCTGAAACGAAGAATAAACAACACATTGTTACATATAAAAAATAACCTAACCACAAAATTAAAATTTTGAAAAAACCCCCGACATAGTGGACCGATTTCTTAAAACATGGATAAAGACATATATAACTCCGTATAGACAGATAAAGTTTTAGAAAAAAACGTACCTCAGTGCCATACAGAAAAAGGCACGGTGGCCTAGATGGCGTTACACCTTTGGGGTACTCTCAGCTAGATGGCGCTAATATTAATATTTGACATTTTAAAACATATCAAGCTAAGAATATGGGCCAAATTGTCAAAACTGAGGTTCAATAGTTTTAAGCCTGTGTCAAGAGATGGCAGTGTATGCACTGTGATTACACATTTTACTTCGACAGTAACTCTCTATAATACTCGATCCTCTTTGACATGGATAAAGAACACTCCCGAATAAATCAGCTTTAAAATAAACTAAATCGTAATCGGTTCATCCGTTCGGGAGCTACGATGCCATATACAGACAGACACACAGACAGACAGACATACAGACAGACAGCGAAACATGTTAAACTTATAACAGTTATAACCCCGACGTTTTAAAGTAAATACCTATTTTGTAATTAATTTATCTTTTATCTAAATATATAAAAGAAGAAGCTGACTGACTGACTGACTGACTGACATATCAACGCACAGCCGAAACCGCTGGTCCTAGAGATTTCAAATTTGGCACGTTGGTTCCTTATATAGTGTAGAGGAGCACTAAGAAAGGATTTTTCAAAATTCACCTCCTAAGGGGGTCAAATGGGGGTTCAAAGTTTGTATGGGGAAACAAGATTAGTTTGACTATTTTATTCGAAACTTCACAGGAAGATTCCTTAAGACATATGACTGAATACGTGTTTCAGGTTTTTTGAAAATTTAACCCCTAAAAGGGTGAAAAGGGGGTGATAAAGTCAAAAAATCAATATGGGTATCGTTTTTATGGTTTATCGGGTCGCTGATCACGATAAATACAACGTTTTTAAAATCTAACGAGGCGGAAGTGAAATACCTGTTGTGGTGCAATGGGGTTTAAATATCAAAAAAAAATATAAAAGAAGATATTGACTGACTGACTGACATATCAACACACAGCCGAAACCGCTGGTCCTAGAGATTTCAAATTTGGCACGTAGGTTCCTTATATGGTGTAGAGGAGCACTAAGAAAGGATTTTTCAAAATTCACCTCCTAAGGGGGTCAAATGGGGGTTCAAAGTTTGTATGGGGAAACAAGATTAGTTTGACTATTTTATTCGAAACTTCACAGGAAGATTCCTTAAGACATATGACTGAATACGTGTTTCAGGTTTTTTGAAAATTTAACTCCTAAAAGGGTGAAAACGGGGTGATAAAGTCAAAAAATCAATATGGGTATCGTTTTTATGGTTTATCGGGTCGCTGATCACGATAAATACAACGTTTTTAAAATCTAACGAGGCGGAAGTGAAATACCTTCTCCCCTGTTGTGGTGCAATGGGGTTTAAATATATAACAGAAGATATTGACTGACTGATTGATATATCAACACACAGCCGAAACCGCTGGTCCTAGAGATTTCAAATTTGGCACGTAGGTTCCTTATATAGTGTAGAGGAGCACTAAGAAAGGATTTTTCAAAATTCTCCTCTTAAAAGGGTGAAATGGGGGTTCAAAGTTTGTATGGGGAAACATGATTAGTTTGACTATTTTATTCGAAACTTCACAGGAGGATTCCTAAAGACATTATTATGACTAAATACATGTTTCAGGTTTTTTTGAAAATTTGACCCCTAAAGGGGTGCAAAGGGGGTAAAGTCAAAAACACAATATGGGTATCGTTTTTATGGTTTATCGGGTCGCTGATCACGATAAATACAACGATTTTAAAATCTAATGAGGTGGAAAAGAAATTTTCTCCCCTGTTGTTGTGCAATGGGGTTAAAATATCCAAAATAGCCATAAGTATAGCGTTAGTTTTTATCTTTACTTCTGGTTCAAGAGATTTCAAATTGACACGGAAGTTCCTTAGAGGAGCACTAAGAAAGGATTTTTCAAAGTTCACCTCCTAGCATGATAATTTGACAGGGGCAAGGACAGGGACAGGGCCAGGGACAGGGACAGGGACAGGGACAGGGACAGGGACAGGGACAGGGACAGGGACAGGGACAGGGACAGGGAGAGGGACAGGGACAGGGACAGGGTCAGGGACAGGGACAGGAACGGGATAGGGTTAGGGTTAGGGATAGGGATAGGGATAGGGATAGGGATAGGGATTGGGATTGGGATTGGGATTGGGGTTGGGGTTGGGATTGGGATTGGGATTGGGATAGGGATAGGGATAGGGATAGGGATAGGGATAGGGATTGGGATAGGGATAGGGATAGGGATAGGGATAGGGATAGGGATAGGGATAGGGATAGGGATAGGGATAGGGATAGGGATAGGGATAGGGATAGGGATAGGGATAGGGGTAGGGGTAGGGGTAGGGGTGGGGGTAGGGGTGGGGATAGGGATAGGGATAGGGATCTGGATAGGGATCGGGATCGGGATAGGGTTAGGGATAGGGATAGGGATATGGATAGGGATAGGGCTAGGGCTAGGTGTAGGGATCGGGATCGGGATCGGGATAGGGATAGGGATAGGGATAGGGATAGGGATAGGGATAGGGATAGGGATAGGGATAGGGAAAGGGAAAGGGATAGGGATAGGGATAGGGATAGGGATAGGGATAGGGATAGGGATAGGGATAGGGATAGGGATAGGGATAGGGATAGGGATAGGGATAGGGATAGGGATAGGGATAGGGATAGGATAGGGATAGGGATAGGGATAGGGATAGGGATAGGGATAGGGATAGGGATAGGGATAGGGATAGGGATAGGGATAGGGATAGGGATAGGGATAGGGATAGGGATAGGGATAGGGATAGGGATAGGGATAGGGATAGGGATAGGGATAGGGATAGGGATAGGGATAGGGATAGGGATAGGGATAGGGATAGGGATAGGGATAGGGATAGGGATAGGATAGGGATAGGGATAGGGATAGGGATAGGGATAGGGATAGGGATAGGGATAGGGATAGGGATAGGGATAGGGATAGGGATAGGGATAGGGATAGGGATAGGGATAGGGATAGGGATAGGGATAGGGATAGGGATAGGGATAGGGATAGGGATAGGGATAGGGATAGGGATAGGGATAGGGATAGGGATAGAAATAGGGATAAAAATAGGGGACGGGGACGGGGATAGGGATAGGGGAGGGACGGGGACAGAGACGGGACGGGAACGGGGACAAAGATAGAGATAGGGACGGGGATAAGAATAGGGATTGGGGTCGGAATAATCGGTCGGCAATCGATAACTAGGCAGTGTAAAATGCAGGTGGCTAAGTGGGAAGGTATTAGTAAGTAGGCATCGGCGAGTATCCTGCATCCGTAATAACTATTACATTCAATGTGCTGTAAGAAGATCGTTGTTTGCTTGCCTTTTATATGTTTACGTTTGCAATAAGTATAAGCAAAATGGAAAAAATTGTAAGCGATAATGCAAGGAAGTACTTTTTACCCTACCGACCATAGCGTCGAGATACTGGCTATGTGGGTTGTATGAAGTTTCCCCAGTATAAATATTTATATAGGTAAAATACATACATATTCGTACCTACTACCTACGCTGTGGTCGCTGTGTAACAATTCTACAATCATTGCAAGAATTTCTTTTAAAACAATAGGTGTAAGGTACAGTCAGCCAAAACCGGACCGTACAGCAAATATATCAGTTACAATGGCCTTCCAGTCGAGAATTGCCCCGCTTTACCTTAATCGAAATAATCGCGGACAGATGTACCTACAAAGAAACCTACGGATCCAAATGAAAATCTTATTTTTTGTAAACGTTTCAATAAGAATACTTTTATTACGCGGGCGAAGCCGCGGGTAAAAGCTAGTAAGTATTATAATAACGGTGCTTCTCTTCATAAACTAAAAATGTTGCCTAAAAAAATGATAACCCTCGAATGGTGAAGGCGTGTTTTTGTCCCACCATTAACCACTCCGCTGCGGTGGAATGGATCCCTACTATATTACTACTAACTAGGCATCTTTGACTAAGGTGAGACAATTGACAAGAGTGAGCAGTACATTTTACAGGATTATGATTGAAACGAACCTTTTTCCGTGAAGGGAAATTTGACCACGACATGCTGCAAGCGCCCTTTTATGAGAGACATGCCCACGTTATACACGTCTCCTGAAATCACACAGGAAAATAAACGTTAGTACTGAAATAAATACGCACGTATCGTGTGTAGCAAAAGTAAAAATTTATTTACATAAAACATCGCTGAAAATCAGCGCAAGAAAAGTCGCTTTCACAGTAAAAACAACTCTATCCAAATCAGTTTATCAGCAGACAGCATTTGGGTACAAACAACACCCAACGTCGATCCCACAAACGCTTCACGATTCGCTCACAATTCGTGAGCGGCTACGCACTGTAGTCGGAGTTAAATTAGTTTAATTATTTGATGTGGAACTGTGAACCGTCGAAACCAAAAATCTTTTAAATCTTTGTAGCTCAAGAATGGATTTCAACTTTTTGACGTTTTCTAACAAAGTCAAGCAGTTGCTAGTTTAATATAAAAGGTACTGACCATTAGGCATGACGTGGGGATGCGAGGTGTGGTTGACTAGCGCCAGGCTCTGTGTCAGGTTCCTCCGTCCCAGCGTGTCCAAGGTCACTGGGTCCACCCTAGAATATATTCAACCCTCAGATTTAATTACTTCTTCACACCGCTGCTCGAAGATGTGACAATAAGCGCTTTATATTCTGTGTAATAGGTATAGCTTGGTCAACGAGCGATTCTAGATGGAATGGCCGAAAGCAGAAAGTTTCACTACGGGATGTTGTTAGGGGTAGTCAGGAGACATACATACTAAAAGTCCTCGGACTTTGGACGTGAGCTCGAAGAGGGGGATGAAAAAAGGTCCCATTTTTTGGTTTTTTGCTCATATTTCAAAAACTATGCGTCAGACGAAATTTCGGTTTACTACACCTTGAAAGCTTATAAAATTCTCTATAACTTTGATCTAGAAACTTTTTTTCTATTCTTAACCATTATCTAGGTATGAGCTCCTAAAAACTGTTGATTTTTTAAAAATCGTTTCCCCCCCCATTTCTTGCTTCATACATTGCTCCATATCTTGAAAAATATTTATCTAAGACAAAAGTTTTCTTAAAAAATCTTGTATATCATTCAAATACCTTTCATAATATGTGTACATATGCTTCTGGGTCATGTACCGTTGAATAATTATACGACTTTAAAACGAAATGAAACAACAAATGTATGTGATAAACGTGTAAAATATGTATTTCATGAACATGATTGTATTACGATGCTGTACAAATGCATTCACACAACAGTGTAACAATACAATTAGCTGTACATAAAGGCCTTCTCACACCCACATCTACCACTACTACAATCTGTGGTGCACCGGCAAAATATTGACTTCATTCTCGAAATATTTCTTCCGGAGCAGCTGGTACTTTGGTTTGCACAGGAATCAGTAAGTTGCTTTCGTTCCGTGCCATGCCCATTCATCATCCTCCTTGCGTTATCCCGGCATTTGCCACGGCTCATGGGAGCCTGGGGTCCACTTTGGCAACTAATCCCAAGATTTGGCGTAGGCACTAGTTTTACGAAAGCGACTGCCATCTGACTTTCCAACCCGAAGGGACGGAAAGGACTCATTGGAATTAGTCCGGTTTCCTCACGATGTTTTCCTTCACCGAAAAGCGACTGGCAAATATCAAATGACATTTCGCACATAAGTTCAGAAAAAAGTCATTGGTACGAGCCGGGTTCGAACCCGCGACCTCCGGATCGAAAGTCAATGACACCCCCAGGAAAGAGGAAGACACTGATGATAACGGCGGGGAGGATATTGTCTAAGATACAGTTGTCACATCTGATCCAGATGACATGGAAGAAACAGTTTCAATTTGTTTGATTTATTTGGGACAACAAACACAGTAACACACAAGACGTTGTTTCACTTCTTACAGTTATAATAGAGAATTGCAGTGTTGACAGTAGTAAGGTGTGAGACCTACAGCATTTCAAACAAACAAAGAAGACCGATAATATCATCCCGCCCAAAGAGGCAGCGAGTAAATTAAAACACGTGTAAGTTATATCGATACCTCCTAAGGATACTGAGTCCAATAAGTCCTAGTTACCCTTCGGGTTGGAAAGTAAGAAGGCAGTCGCTTTCGTAAAACTAGTGCCTACGCCAAATCTTGGGATTAGTTGCCAAAGTGGACCCCAGGCTCCCATGAGCCGTGGCAAATGCCGGGATAACGCAAGGAGGATAATGAATGGGGATGGCACGGAACGAAAGCAACTTACTGATTCCTGTGCAAACCAAAGTACCAGCTGCTCCGGAAGAAATACTGAAGTCAATATTTTGCCGGTGCACCACAGATTGTAGTAGTGGTAGATGTGGGTGTGAGAAGGCCTTTATGTACAGCTAATTGTATTGTTACCTGTTGTGTGAATGCATTTATACAGCATCGTAATACAATCATGTTCATGAAATACATATTTTACACGTTTATCACATACATTTGTTGTTTCATTTCGTTTTAAAGTCGTATAATTATTCAACGGTACATGACCCAGAAACATATATTATATATACATATTATGAAAGGTATTTGAATGATCTACAAGATTTTTTAAGAAAACTTTTGTCTAAGATAAATATTTTTCAAGATATGGAGCAATGTATGAAGCAAGAAATGGGGGGGGAAACGATTTTTAAAAAATCAACAGTTTTAGGAGCTCATACCTAGATAATGGTTAAGAATAGAAAAAAGTTTCTAGGTCAAAGTTATAGAGAATTTTATAAGCTTTCAAAGTGTAGTAAACCAAAATTTCGTCTGACGCATAGTTTTTGAAATATGAGCAAAAAACCAAAAAATGGGACCTTTTTTCATCCCCCCCTCTTCGAGCTCACGTCCAAAGTCCGAGGACTTTTAGTATGTATGTCTCCTGACTATCTCTAACAACATCCCGTAGTGAAACTTTCTGCTTTCGGCCATTCCACCTAGACGGCCTTTGAGCATTCATTGACTGATCTAGTACAGTAATAACGTTTTCCCCTCACTAGCTCGGAAACACGTGTTTTGTCCTTTAATACCAGCGGGTAAAAACGCATTTTATCCACTAGTGGGTAAAGTAATTTGACCTTGAATAAAGTCAAATTAACTGCTTTAAAATTGATAAAAGTAGGTGAATCTAGTAATTAAGATGATTTACCACCTGTAGAACTACTGGAAGCAGTGATAAACGCATTAAATAACTATTTGTGCGCTCAATTTCATTAATAGTTATTTGTTTTACAAGGGGGAAGTTGTTGTTTAACCGCTCGTGTCAATATTCATACCCGAGCAAGCGAAAGATTCCAACATTAAACGCGAGCGTAGCGAATTTCAAAAAGTGGAATTTTGAGCGTTGAGAGGGCTTCAAGGCACGAAGGTTAAACAAACTTTGCCACCGAGTGAAATACAAAATTTTTCACCACACAACCCCCAACAAAATACTGACTACGTAAAACACTGTATAAAACATTAAACTAAATTAAATCTATCAACTTATCCAATATTTACTCGTACCTATCATTCAAAATTAGAAAATATAGAAAGAAAGAAAGAATAGTTATTTGTTATACAAGGGGGCAAAGTTGTATTTTAACGTCGAGTGTGGAATTGAAGAAACCGGCCAAGAGCGTGTCGGGCCACGCTCAGTGTAGGGTTCCGTAGTTTTTCGTATTTTTCTCAAAAACTACTAAACCCATCAAGTTCAAAACAATTTTCCTAGAAAGTCTTTATAAAGTTCTACTTTTGTGATTTTTTTCATATTTTTTAAACATATGGTTCAAAAGTTAGAGGGGGGGGACGCACTTTTTTTTTCCTTTAGGAGCGATTATTTCCGAAAATATTAATATCATCAAAAAACGATCTTAGTAAACCCTTATTCATTTTTCAATACCTATCCAACAATATATCACACGTTGGGGTTGGAATTTAAAAAAATATCAGCCCCCACTTTACATGTAGGGGGGGTACCCTAATAAAACATTTTTTTCCATTTTTTATTTTTGCACTTCGTTGGCGTGATTGATGTACATATTGGTACCAAATTTCAGCTTTCTAGTGCTAACGGTTACTGAGATTATCCGCGGACGGACGGACGGACGGACGGACGGACAGACAGACATGGCGAAACTATAAGGGTTCCTAGTTGACTACGGAACCCTAAAAACGAGCAAGTGAAAGGATTCTATAGT
This sequence comes from Leguminivora glycinivorella, assembly GCF_023078275.1. NCBI lineage: Eukaryota > Metazoa > Arthropoda > Insecta > Lepidoptera > Tortricidae > Leguminivora > Leguminivora glycinivorella. The sequence continues at coordinate 26,495,153 of NC_062971.1, forward strand.
TGAACCACGAGCGAAGCGAGTAGTTTGAGAATAGAATCCTGAACTTGCGAGTTTTTTAACACACGAGAAGTAAAATACATTTGCACCCGAGTGTAACACAAAACTTTTCCCCTCACTATAGCGAGAAAACTATAACGCAAAAAATGCGTTTATCACTGCTTCCAGTAGTTCCACAAGTGGTAAATCATCTTTATTACTAGATTCACCTACTTTTGTCAATTTTAAAGAAGTTAATTTGACTTTATTCAAGGTCAAATTATAAAGTAATTCATCCACTAGTGGATAAAATGCGTTTTTACCCGCTGGTATTAAAGGACAAAACACGTGTTTCCGAGCTAGTGAGGGGAAAATATTTTTATTCAGGACGTTAACAATATTCCTTACGTCTACGATACACATTAATAGGTATTATATTAACGTCACTGAAAAGGTCTCCCCTCAGCATTTTGTCAAGTTACCTACCAGCCAACCAGCCTACCAGGTAACTTGACGCTGGTCTTCCGTGGAGACTTGTCCAAGCGATCGCGTCAGTACATATTTATAACAAAAATTAAACTTACGAGATATGGAAAGAGATTATAAATATTAAAACTAGAAGTTATCATTTATAGGTAAATTCTACCAGACAGCTTAAGACATCAAGTTAAAATTTGTATACAATTACTTTGCACTCTCGTGGATAAAATGAAATTTTGCTATCTGTTTTCGAATAGCAAAAAGAGCCATTACCAGTTGGCGTGGTGAAAAAGATATTATGTACCTATGAATGACCGGTCCCTCTGTGAAGGCATACATCTCGTCACCGAACGGGTACACGGATATCATGGCGTTGTCCGACATTGACTCTCCCGGGTTAAAAAGTGCCGAAACTCTGGAACATGGAAAATACAACCGTTATTTGTATAATATGTTAATACGCATAATCCATCATTTGTCAAAACTAGAAAAGATGCCAAACGGGTCATATAAAACGGGATTTCAGACTAGTTTCGTTATCATTAATTTCGCTTTTAGGTAACATTAGTATTGGATCATGACAAAAATGTTGCATAAAACATTAGGTATTTGTTAATTAAACGTCTCCTAATTATAATTGGTATGTGATTAACAATGAATATAAGTAATTTAAACAGTATTATCAACGGTTGTAAGTCTATTTCTTCATCTATGTATTAATACATTAATGAAATAGTACATTACGATACAAGTGCGTAAAAAAGGAAGTTCGAAACGAGTGGCGATAAATTAAAACACGACCGAAGGGAGTGTTTTAAATCGACACGAGTTACGAATTTCCTTTTTACACGTGTATCGTACGACGTTTTTCAGTACAGATGGACCTCCGAAGTTTCGACCTGGCATATAATGAACCACAACTCGCACTAGTGCGTAAAAAAAACACCATCTGTACTGAAAAAGTATATTATATATCTAATACACCGTGTTTTTATTGAATTCCGTTAACTTCGGTATATAGTTAGGTCCATTATAGGAAACAGAATAACATTTATTTAATTTTTTTTCTATAAAATACCACACCTGCGATAGATGTTACATCAATTGCTGTTGAGAAACGGTGAACAAGTGAACAAACAAGTGATAGCTGTTAATTTCATGTTTTTTTTAATTATCCATATATAATTTACTCAAATTAATGTATAAACTAACTGGTAAAATAGAATAGTAAAATAATCCAAATAATCTTGATTTCCCATAGAAACTTTGGACCCCCATTTCACCCCCTTAGGAGGTGAATTTTGAAAAATCCTTTCTTAGTGCTCTTCTACACCTTAAAAAGAATCTACGTGAAAAATTGGGAATCTGTAGGACAAGCGGTCGCATATCCCCACTTGACCTGGTTAAAGTCCCTCTGCTTGTTCTGTTACAAAAGTATAACCAACGCAATTTAACCAAAAACACCTCTCGAAACCAGTTCGTAACTGGCCCCGTAGCCGAATGGCATTTCTCCGACGCCAAACGAAAGCGATACGCCGCTGGCTCTGTCGCGCCAATACGCAAGCGCGATAGAGATAGATATCTACTAGCGCTTCGTTTCGTGAGCGTTTCGTGAGCGATTGTGCCATTCGGCTAGCCACCCTGGTTCGCTTGCTAATTCACTGCCAATCTCTATAAACAAGCAATCTACACTATCGGTAATCCGACACAAATGACTCCCTTACAATCGCTATCTCCATCGAGACACGAAAGAACTCTTAATCGGAATCGCTATCGAGATAGGAATGAACTTGACTGTCATTTGTCAGGGTCTAGAGGGTGCTTTTTAGGAAAATAGGTATATGTGTAAATTTCTCAAATGGACAGATAGCATAACAAAACAGTAAGCTGTTTGTCGATAGCTTGATGGAATGTGAAGATAATATTTAAATGCGCGATGAGGCCTCAAGGGCTCGTTCACACCGACAAAACATTTACGTACAATTAATCGTAATCAGATTGTTATTTTTAATTGCGAATTGTGCGACTTTCGAAATTAGACGACTTTCAGAATTACCCTAATGCACCTTACTTACTTAGTGCGGCGCATAAGAAAAGCCACTGGGTCCCTTTGTAGAGAAACTGGTTAGGTATATTGTATGATGTGGATATCACACATCATACAATATACCTGCGCCGCACTAAGTAAGTAAGGTGCATTAGGGTAATTCTGAAAGTCGTCTAATTTCGAAAGTCGCACAAAAATCACCATTATTTCCATCATATCAAGATTCCCCTTTTGGAATTACCAGAGCATTTCTGTCATTCGGAATTACCCTAATGCACCTTATAGTATAATCCAATAATTCTGTGGTTTAACTTTTTTTAACTGACCGACCGATATCGCCCCGTGAACGGTTATCCCCTTAGGGCTAAGAGGCTTAGGGCTAAAATACACAGAAGGGACGCAAGTCGTATAGACGCGGAACGGACACCCGCGCCGCGCCGTCCAAGTGCAGGTAATTTAAAAAAAACCGGCCAAGTGCGAGTTGGACTCGCCCACCGAGGGTTCCGTACAAACTTTCAATATTTGAATCATCAAATGTTAATTCATATAACTCTACAGACTTGACTAAATCCCTCAAGACTCAATTTCCCACATAACAAGTCTGTGGGTCTAGTGAAAAAGGGTATAACTCAAATTGACTCGGTGAAAAAGGTCATAAGCTCACAAGTCCGAGATGGGACTTGTGCCTTTTTTCACCGAGTCAATTTGAGTTATACCCTTTTTCACTAGGCCCACAAAAGTAATATTTGATATACTGCAATTTTATTACTTTACAACGTCCAAAGAAAATCAAAACAATTCGACTTCAAAAGTTTACGTTACAACATTGTCGTCGGACGCTCCTGATCCTGATCCGACCCCATTATACTATATCAGGAAAAACGCGATGTAGGAAATGAGCGCTCAACGTGCAGCGACATATATCGGCAAATTAAGTAAACTAATGTGCGCGAGCTTAAAGTATGGAAGATGATTTTTATGAGATAATTATTTATTGCATGAACCGATTTTAATAATTTTTCCTCTATTTGAAAGCTGGTACTTTTATTGTTATTCTGTACAGGTACAATTAACACCCGCAAGGGTGGTGAAATTGAAAATGTAAATCAAAAACGTTGTCGCCCCAGGCCCCACTTGACACTGCTTATATAGTCTGTTTTAGACTTGAAGGCCAATAATGATGCTGATGATCGTTGTTAGATTACCTGTCAAATATAGTGTGGCACGGATCTGGGGCCGCACTGGTCCCGAACTCCGTGACCACGATGCGCCGCGCCGCCTGGTTGCGCTTGTATGTGTTGGACTGCAGGAAACGGCACTGGTATGTGGCGCTCCCGTCGTGAATGGCAAACCTGAAAATATACGCATTTATAATACCTGGAATAACGATAACTGAGTAATTAAGTAAGTACTTCTAGGGACATTCGTTAAACTGAATGAGAGCATGACTATCGTTTACCTTTAAGTATGAGAACGGAGCAGCAGACGTAAGGTGGGATGACGTCAAATATGCTCACAACACTTAGAAACTAATAAGTGACTTGAAGAATAGTACGAATGTATGTATACCTACTTAAGTTATAAACGGCATCCTTTCTTTAGCCGTCAATGTTTGGCAATATAGTAGTTTCCCCACTTCGGCCCGGTTTGTATCTGGAATGACATCCTCTGTGTGTTGGTAGGGATAGGGACCAACAAACCACTGAGTGACTCAATGCCACCACTCTCCTTTTCGACGTGGTTTAAGGCCGAGTCGATGTACATACCTGTGCAGCAGGGCAGAGCTGTCGAACAGGTGATCGAACCGCTCGGAGCCAACTTGGAGTGAGCCCGGCCCGTTCCGCAGCAGGGTACCGCGTACCCATGTTGGGATTTCACCTAAAAAGTCGTAAAGTTTGTTATTCAAAATTGGAGCCCATTTTCTATTTGAGGTAGGTAAAAGTGATCATACTCGTAATAAGATTTTCCCCTCACTAGCTCGGAAACACGTGTTTTGTCCTTTAATACCAGCGGGTAAAAACGCATTTTATCCACTTGTGAGTAAAGTAATTTGACCTTGAATAAACTCAAATTAACTGCTTTAAAATGGATAAAAGCAGGTGAATCTAGTAATAAAGATGATTTACCACCTGTGGAACTACTGGAAGGCTGTGATAAACGCATTTTTTGCGTTGTAGTTTCCTCGCTGTAGTGAGGGGAAAAGTGTTGTGTTACACTCGGGTGCAAATGTATTTTACTTCTCGTGTGTTACAAAACTCGCAAGTTCAGGATTCTATTCTCGAACCACTCGCTTCGCTCGTGGTTCAACTATAGAATCCTTTCACTTGCTCGTCTTTCAATTCCACACTCGGCGGTAAAATACAACTTTGCCCCCTTGTATAACAAATAACTATTATACGAAGTTAAAAAAGTTAAAGTTATAATATTAAAACAGCTATTTTGTAAATACTTAAAAAAAAACACTGAACAGTTTATAGTTATGTAAATAGGAACATAAACCAGCACCTAGTAAACGTTTTGAATAATGTAGGTCATGTATCACAAACAATATCAAGGAGTGAGAAGAATTACATTTTGTCAAATTAAAATTATAATTTATAAAACCTGTAATGTGTCCTTCCAATGGTTCTGTGACCTCCTCCTCACAGGATCGGAGCCACACAGTCGGGTCGCAGTTGGGGTACAGTTTCTGCTCACACGCAGCCATCGCGGTTCACTCTGAAGTAATAAACGCACGCACGCACTGCACATTATTCAAAACCGCCATCTTTTAGCTAAATTTGTGACAACATTTTTAATTAGAAAGCGTAAACTCATTCTTAAGTTTAAAGTTCAAAATGTAGGTATTTATAAGTTAGTTACATTTTTAATGTTTTTTTTTATATAATTTTAAAACTGAGTTCAAAGTGATAATGATCTTATTATTATCAATAACCAATCAATGAATGGACATAGGTACCTACTACGATTTGATTTACAATTGCGGGTTCATTAGCACTCGTAAGTAATGCGAGCCAGTCATTAGTGAATTCGGTCCTAGGCCAACACAACTAATCGTCTAAACATGCCGCTATTATCCGCCCGAGACTCATTATCCTCTTAGGGATTGAGACTAATTACGCAATGACGCATGATTCTAACTCCTAAGTAAAAATAGGCTATTAGCATTACAAGCCTGGCCTTATTGTCCAATTGTCCAAAGGCTGATACGTAATGCAGCGTAGTGTATGGCTGGGTTTGCAGGTGGAGAAACAAAATGCGATGATACGCTCGAAGGAACATATCATATTAGGTAAACTATCGAAAAGCTAGGTAGGGTAGGTAATATCATTCAGAGTAAGCAAAGAGGATCAAGTATTATAGAGAGTTACTGTCAAAGTAAAATGTGTAATAACAGTGCATAGACTGCCATCTCTCGACACAGGCTTAAAACTTTTGAACCTCAGTTTTGACAATTTGGCCCATATTCTTAGCTTGATATGTGTTAAAATGTCAAATATTAATATTAGCGCCATCTAGCCGAGCGTCCCCCAAAGGTGTAACACCATCTAGGTCTCCGTACTTTTTCCTATATGGTCCTGAGTAATTGTACGTTTTTTTCTTAGACTGTAGCTGTCTATACGGAGTTACATATGTCTTTGGAGTAAGTAATAAAAAGTATCTTTATATGGAGAACATTATGACAATTAATCATTGGTTATGCGTACATACACTACATACATACATACAAATAAATAACCTCACGCCTGTTTTCCCGAAAGAAGTAGGTAGCTAGTTCAGTCCAAGTTGATAGAAAACTAAACTGTGAATGGTTTTATAAGTTGCATAATTTGATTTATAAATATGATAATTAGAAAGAACATTTATTCATAATATTTATTTTGAATTTATGGGAGTAGTTCTCTCTCTCTTACTACAAGTACCAGACATTCGTCATCAGCATCAGGGTCCGGTGTTTTAGCCACGGCTCACTAGGGAAGCCGGTCATAATTCAAATTATTTTTATTTCTCGAAATATCGGCCGATCTGAAGTAAATTTTAAAAATATAAGTTTCAAATAATTAATATAAATAAAATATTTCAATAATCGGCAGCATAATGTAGATTTAACGCCAACTGTCCGAAATAAAACTATGTCCACGGTTCAATCGTTTCCCTGAAACATGATGCACCAAAGATTGATTGTTTTGTTTTGATACATAACATTGCAGTGGATGCAACGCATTTAAATTCTATGCTGAAATATAATCCAGATAAAATACCGTTTTGTAAGTTTCGTTTACAATAAAATTTAAACTAATGAAATCTAAACAAGAAAGTGCAGCTTTTAATTCAGCTCTTAAAAATTAAACCAAGACTACAGTTATGATTAAATGTGATTACTTTATTTAATTAACTATATAAGTATATTTGCGAAAGAAATGTACAATATAATCCTACAAATCGGTTTATTTTAATCGAAAGAGCTTACCTGTTTACAAAACCAACACAATATCACTGGCGCCTTTACATGCACTTCTAAGAGCCGTATGAGTATAAATATATAAGGTATACATATACTTCAGGGTGAAAGAGGTTCACTCGATGCGGTTAGCGGTCAACATATGACTGTGGCTGGTGGCTCCGTCTGCTGAAACATAGGGGGTGAGGCCCCCCTTTCACCTTCACCGCGCTTCAGCGAGCGTCTCTGCGAACGGACGAAGATCTACGAAATATCGTTTTATTTGTTGATTCGATCTCCTTGTAAAATAATCTGTTAAATAATTAAGATACAAGTGAGGAAAAGAAGAAACTCGAAACGATCGGCGATAAATTTATTTGGTCGTGTTTTAAATAGAGTTGCGAATTTGAAGGCCCTTTGAAGTTTCGTCATAGACATATAAAGACAGTAGGCTCGCACTACTGCAATAAAGTTGTAATAATATGTGTACAGAAAAATAAATTGTGATGCATAATTTCAACTTTTTAAATTCAATTGCCAGATTCTGCCACTTTATGAAAGGACAATATCCGTTAATAAGCGATGCATAATTGCTTAGGTATATGAATTCAACTATCCATGACCCTCCTTAACCCTTCGCTATATCGTATTAATCAGTAGGTAATTATACTTTTTCTTCGTTAAATTACATTGAAAACGGAATATAATGTTCCAAAAATATAGATAAGTACTTATATCTAAACTTAGGTACCTACCTAAATATTAGTACTGCATAGTCATATACAAACCTTCAGCCGAATAAAATGCCATTGTAATAAATAAAACAAATGAAATTATCTTCAGTTGTTTTTCCACTTGTGTTATTTCAGTTATTTTAAGTAGATATTTTTAAAATATAATTTGCAAACTGAAAGAAGTAGTACACAAGAAAAAATGGTTCTATTTCATCATCAGCAACACACGTCATCAGGCAAACATTTTTTTTTTCTCATTCAGTTCTTGGTAAAAAACTTTATTAATACTTGTCCAATAACGTTAGTAACTTGGGCCACGGTCGCTGCCTGCTGCCCGCTGCCCGCTGCCCGCTGAAGGGGATGATCCCGGCGGGGCGTCCTCGGACAAGGTTACGCAACAAGTTCAAGTTCTCCGTGCGCATGACATTCGCCAACCACAATATATACATGTATATAAGTACAATACAACCCTATCAACAGTTGCATTTACGTGCATTTTACTTTTGTTTTACTTCAACATTAACCACACACCACAGGCCACAGGTATATCACTTTTTTTCATAAAAGCTCATGTGTTTGTCAATTTTATTTTTTATTTTAACATATATCTGTCGCAGTCTAGTCTTATTTCCCACTTAATCGCTTACTAGTAGGCGATAAAGTAGGATGAGATTTTAAAATTAAATTGAAAAACATGGAACAAGTATAGTAATATTTCAGTAACTAACACTTTTAGCTTACACTCATTTTTCTACAATTCTAGTAGGTAGATCACTGATAGAAACGACGCCATCCCCCTCAAGGGCATGTGACAAGTTCAAACATTTCAATGCCAATTTGCGAGCTCGACTCGACCCCACGTACGTTGCTTAACGAGTTTTAGTAATTATGTCCTAACTCCAAAGGGATTAAAATATACGTAGTATACCTACCAATCTGCACAGAGCACAATCAATACCACTAATAGGTATGCATTTTTCTAAATAACTTACTTGTGTCGCTAGGTTAATTAATAAATATTTGAGAACAATCTTACACCGATCGACGTTTTCCCAAAATAAACAGAAACTATTATCAGTAAAAACTTGAAGTAGGTAACTACTAAATTAGAACAAAAAAAAACAAATAAAGGATGACGAGATTGAAGCTTTTAATTGAATATAGGTATATAGTCGTCGATTTGTAATGGCAAATGGAAACTACTTATATGTACACATTAAGAATGTCAAATTTCAAGGTTTCGAATATCTGTCCAAAACCCTTGTAAACCCGATCAGTAATCTTGTGACAGCTTAGCTGCTAAGATATCTACAATTTCGCGAGGTGACGGAAGCCCCTGGCGACCCAAGAACGTGACTAGTGAACCACCAAACACGTTGGTTTGCGCGTGGTACGCCCAATAAACAAGTGGGTAATTCAAAACAAAGGGTTTTTAGACGGATTGTAATTTATTCTTGGAACCATACTACTCGTACCCAAATACTTAGGTAAGTAAGTAAGTAATAGAATAACAGGCAGTTATACATTGCTTTTATCTATTATGAATCACAATTCTGCAACCCTTGTGATGAGACATGGTTTGCTGCACTTGCTGATAAGAGACAGAAGCGACGCCAAGGTGGTTCAGCGCCGATTTTCGCAAACTTCTCCTGTCGGTCCTGCGGTAGACTACGTCGGTCTGGCATCGGTCTATTAAGTCACCAAAAAGGTGCCTCTCGAATGTTACATCATAAACCGTCTGCAATAGACGTTAAAGCCAATGTTGATGATCTATATGAAACTGAAAGCTGGCATGTATGCACGCTTTATTACCTAGATTCGAATCATGTTCATCTATAATATGGAATAAGTACCTATGATGTAACGATCGTCACTAGACCTCCATCATATTTAATCTAATTTCCAAACGTGCAGAATCGCGTGAGTGAATAATAGTATGTGCTCGATGTCTCGCACGCGAGCGATCACGTGGAAACCCTGATGCCCTTACTGGACTGGTTTCCACCAGGAAATAAGTATTAGTTACTATTATGATGCTGAAATTGTTTTGCTTTTGGGGGGAGGGCTTTGCTTTTAGTATATTTGAGAGTTGGTTTTTTACGTGTATACTCGTACTACGATACGAGCTTACTTTGACACTAACATATTCGGAAGTGCGTAGGTACTTTAGCTTACTTTGCTCGTAAACTTTGTTAATTGCAACATAATTATTTCATGAACCATATTTAGCCCAGGAGTGCTCGTTTTTTAGGGTTCCGTAGTCAACTAGGAACCCTTATAGTTTCGCCATGTCTATCTGTCCGTCCGTCCGTCCGTCCGTCCGCGGATAATCTCAGTAACCGTAAGCACCAGAAAGCTGAAATTTGGTACCAATATGTATATCAATCACGCCAACAAAGTGCAAAAATAAAAAATGGAAAAAAATGTTTTATTAGGGTAACTCCCCCCCACATGTAAAGTGGGGGCGGATTTTTTTTTTCATTCCAACCCCAACGTGTGATATATTGTTGGATAGGTATTTAAAAATGAATAAGGGTTTACTAAGATCGTTTTTTGATAATATTAATATTTTCGGAAATAATCGCTCCTAAAAGAAAAAAAAGTGCGTCCCCCCCCCTCTAACTTTTGAACCACATGATTAAAAAATATGAAAAAAATCACAAAAGTAGAACTTTATAAAGACTTTCTAGGAAAATTGTTTTGAACTTGATAGGTTTAGTAGTTTTTGAGAAAAATACGGAAAACTACGGAACCCTACACTGAGCGTGGCCCGACACGCTCTTGGCCGGTTTTTTGATAATATTAATATTTTCGGAAATAATCGCTCCTAAAGGAAAAAAAGTGCGTCCCCCCCCTCTAATTTTTGAACCATATGTTTAAAAAATATGAAAAAAAATCACAAAAGTAGAACTTTATAAAGACTTTCTAGGAAAATTGTTTTGAACTTGATAGGTTTAGTAGTTTTTGAGAAAAATACGGAAAACTACGGAACCCTACACTGAGCGTGGCCCGACACGCTCTTGGCCGGTTTTTCCTGATATAATGAGGTCGGTTCAGGAGCGTCCTTGCGACATGTCGTAAGTCTGAAACTATTGAAGTCGAATAGTCTTGATTTTATTTGGACGTTGTCTAACAATAAAATTGTATATTAAAATATTACTTGTTATGTGGAAAATTGAGTCTTGAGGGATTTAGTCAAATCTGTAGAGTTAATAACATTTTGATGATTCAACTATTGAAAGTTTGCACGGAACCCTCGGTGAGCGAGTCCGACTCGCACTTGACCGGTTTTTTTTTTCACTCCAACCCCAACGTGTGATATATTGTTGGATAGGTAGGTATTTAAAAATGAATAGGGGTTTACTTTATACAAACGTTTTTAAATAAAACTAATATTTTCGGAAATAATCGCTCCTACTTTTAAAAAATATGAAAAAATCACAAAAGTAGAACTTTATAAAGACTTTCTAGTGAAATTATTTTGATCTTGATAGGTTGGACAGTTTTTGAAAAAAATACGGGAAACGGCGGATCCCTACACTGAGCGTGGCCCGACACGCTCTTGGCCGGTTTTTAGGGTTCCGTACCTCAAAAGGAAAAAACGGAACCCTTATAGGATCACTTTGTTGTCCGTCTGTCCGTCCGTCCGTCCGTCTGTCAAGACCCTTTTTCTCAGGAACGCGTGGAGGTATGAAGCTGAAATTTATATCAATTACTCAGGTCTACTGTCCCTTGAAGCTGTGAAAAAATCAAACTTCTAAGCCAACGCAATCAAAAGATACAGCCGTTTATGCCGCAAATAATAAATTGAAATTCATACCAAATACTCAGGTCTATAATACCTTTAAGCTGTAACAAAATCAAACTTCTATGTCAACGCAATCAAAAGAAACAGCAATTTGTACGGAACCCTCGGTGCGCGAGTCCGACTCGCACTTGGCCGGTTTTTTTTTTCTTTATGCCCTCGGAGACATTATTTAACAATTTAAATACCTAATTCATTCAAAATAAGCACATATAAGTAGGTAGTTGAGTTTTACATAATAGAGTAATTTAATGAATTATCTATAAATCGACAACATAAAGGTACATAAGTTGTAACGTTAATGAGAGTGTGAGTGGCTAAGCGGCTGCTACATTTCTCAAGACGGCGAAAGATATGAAAGGATTAGCACATTTCCTATATTCTAATAGCATAATATTTATACCAGGAAAATAACAAGGCAAGTATGTAATAATAAGCCCGTTTACAAATTATCGTACAGCAAGTACCTTTAACGCTAATAACACGCGACTAGTAACTATCTAACGATGGTTTAACGTGGATATGATTTCAAGAAAGTTTGGTATCAAAGTGTAAGCTGTTTAAGTATGGATTTCATTAGACGCATCCACATTATTCATAGCGTTTGATGATAATTAAATAAATAACAATTTCATCATCGCTTTTGAATTTTCACATTCTACTTAAGTCTTAGCAAACATGGACACGTTTGAGAGGCGAGAGCCCCGTGCATCGTAAGGGAAAATCCTATCCATAATGCTGTTACTCGTTTTGTCTATGTCTATTCCGAATGACGGAAATGCTCTGGTAATTCCGAAAGGGGAATCTTTATATGATGGAAATAATGGTTATTTTATGCGACTTTCATAATTAGACGACTTTCGGAATTGCCCTAATGCACCTTACATAGTACTACTACTTTTGTACATAAAAATTTACAATACACGTCTAATAGTTAGTTAATATGTACAGTCAGCCAAAAAAGTGGTTTACCACTTTTCAACCTTATATGTTTAACACTTTCGAAACCGGGCTCTAGAGTTTTCGAATACGGGGAAACCCATGTGGCTAACGACGGTGTGCCCGACAGTCTTCTTGGTTGAACATAGTAGGAAAAGTGGTAAACCACTTACTTGTTGACGTTCACGAACTATGAACTGTTAGGAATAAAATCCCATCAATGACCGAAATGAACTGAATCTTTCCGTGGTCTGAATCGGTCTTTGCTCATTTAGTTCATTATAGGATCGGCGAGCGCGAGCGGTTTGGATCGAGAACGAATGTGTGACTGCGCCGACCGACCAAGAGCAACAAAAAAGTCAAGAGAGCTACTTTAGCAGAGCAACAAAAACAGATCATATATTTTCATATTAAACTTAGCGGTTGAACTCAGTGAAATCACTGACCTTTTAATCGCAGCCCGGAATGTAAGTTGAAGTCTATCTCGTTACGGACTATTCGTATCATTTTGACACAACTATTTTGACGGATCCCTATCTATTTCGTTCTGATCTTTTCGACTTTCGCCGCAGTGGTCGCTGGTCTGGCTGAACTAAATGAGCAAAAGACCTAAAAGAGCGAACTAGTTCGTGGGAGCGATTGAACGAGATCGGAGCGCTCCGATCAACGAACGAAACGGCACAAGCCTAGTTGACCGTACACATAATACTTACTACATAGCATATAATATTAATGGATGTACGTATGCTTTTTCACAGACCACGAGACGCATTGTCAATAAGTTACATCAAAATACTAAAGGCATTTCTTACCATATCAGCTTCGTGGCCATACCAAATAGCCGGCGGCAAGGTTCACCCCCTATACAAGTACTATAGCTTTGGCCTTATACCTTTCGGAGTTCTCACCGTCAGTTTAGAAGTCTATTTCTTGGTCGACAACTTCCATGTTTTATCTTTCTTTGAAGTGGGGCACATGTATTTAACATTGTTTATTGCTATCTTGGCTATCGTAAGTATACATACACACAAATACATTAATAAGCAAACTGCAAGCAAGTTAATTGATATTGAGCATTAGTTGTAATATCACCGCCCACAATATCTCTGCTTTGCCTAAAGGTTGACTGGTAGAGAATGCTGTCTGGCATTAAGTCCGCCTTTTGTACTATAAGTTTTTCTTTTTTGTGTACAATAAAGATTAAATCAATAAATAAGTACACTTTTTTATTCAGCTTTTGTAGAGTATGTTTAGCTTTGTCTTTGACTTTCTACTTTCGTGTCTATGATATAACAGTTGAATAAATCATTCTTAGACCAAGCTAGTCATGGTTGTTGTTTATTTTAAATACTAATATTACATGGCGCAGTCGGTAGGATACGAACCTACGCTCCCAAAGGGAATCTGATTAATATGTATTACCCGTACATATTTATGAAAAGGTCGGTTCTTCACACCCAGTTCCACTCAGAAAAACCATCTCAACGCTAGAGAGCTGGAATGGATACAAAACAGACGTCAAAGGACTAGCAACCAATACCGTCTTGAAATGCATATTTTCAACACATGGTATACCGGAAGTATTATATTCTGATAATATGCCTTTCAATTCATTGACATTCCGCAATATCAGCAAAGAGTGGGGTTTCAAAATTGTGTTTTCTAGTCCTCATTATCATCAAAGCAATGGAGCAGCAGAAAAGGCAGTCCAGACTTGCAAAGTGTTTCTAAAGAAAGCAGCTGAAACAAAAACTGATATTGAGTTATTTCTGTTGGAATATAGAAATACCCCAATCATTAGTCTTAAAAGTTCACCTTCTCAGTTGTTGTTCAATAGACTCTGTAAAACTAAACTTCCTATAAATAATGTGCTCTTAAAACCAAAACTGCATAATGACATTCAAGATAGTTCACTGAATAATAGTAATCAAAACAAATTTTACTATGATCAACACACGAGACATAAAATGACATTTTCAAAGAGGGGCAAAATATAGTGTACAAAGAAAACGAAAATAGCACTATTTGGAAACCAGGTAGTCTACAAAATCACCAACAGCCCACGATCATAAAAGATTATTATGGAAATTTAAAGACTAGAAACTCGTGGTTCATCAAATTGGATAAAGGTAGAAAACCTGATCAACCTCATGCACAGTCGGCGTGGTCTCAGATTGCTGTTCAGCAGCCGCCAGCCGCTGACCTACTTCCAGCTCTAGCTCCTGAGACTGAGATGCCGTCAACGAGTGCTATAGAAGACCCTGCTCCTCTACCACTCAGAAGATCTAACAGAGATGTTAGACCTCCTACACGTCTTATACTGTTTATACTTTATTTTTTTTTTTTTTTTAAATGGAAAAAGCATTTATTCAAAAGTCATCGGTACATGTAAAACTAACTTAAAAATACTAATTAATATAATACTACTCTATTAAAACTAACATGACTATAAAACTAAATTCTATTCACAAAACTCGTTCCGAGCCCTCTCAGATGCAAAGGTGCCCATCACACTCGATGCGTTCCCACGCTGAATTGCGATAGACAGCCTTTGCATCAGAAAAGACCCGGAACGAGGGTCATGGCCTCTGTCGCTGAGCCGCCGCCCCAATTCGATCAAAAAGGCTCTCCCCTCCGCACACCAACACCCCGACGTCTCTACTGCCAACGGGACAAATAGATAGCGCGACAGCAGCGCCGAATATTTGTCGCGCTTCCGTGATGCTGCTAGTTCAGCCGCTGCTCCAGCAGTCCGGACTGTCCGGCCGATGTGCGAGGCGGCAAACGTGCTGACACACGTAGCGTCCCAGAGTAGGCACTTACCCTTCTCCCACGGTACGAGTGTCAGCCCGTCTGGCCTTTTTCCATCGGACCGGCTGAGGCCTGGAGGTTCTAACATGCACGGCACATTTGCCGACACAAGTGCTCTCCTAATAATGTCATTAAGGGCATGGTGCCGTGGAAACCTCCCCATACACCGACAACAACTCAACGCATGATGGCCATTACTCTCCACCATAGAGCCGCAGATGCATTTATGAGGTTCGCAAACATCGCAGCCCAGGCGAAGAGCGACAGCCACCCGCATTGAGTCGTTGTCGAGAAGAGTACCTATGTGCGGAGAGGGTAGTGCTTGTAGCCATGCACCAGCTTCAGGCCTTGCAACAGCCAAAAGTCTCGCCTTATCTGCACCTACAGCATTTTCCAGCAGGCTATCAAAAACCCGTCTCACACCTATTTCATCCCACATCCGTTGTATGTGCGGTTTATCCGGCAACGATGTATTTGGGTTTAAAGTCTGCCAGGCCGCCACAGCATCAGACGCGAAAGGAATCGTGGCTCTGTCGTCATTCAAAGATAGTATTTTAGTAACAAGACCCACGACCCCTCTGACGATGCTAAGAAGGCCGGCAGACTAATATCCCGAGCACGTCGTATACCCAATCCACCCTTCCGTATGGGCAAGGACGCTAGAGCCCACTGATCTGGATTTAGGGAGACATTTAACAAACGTTCCACCGATTCCTTCAATACACCGTCAAAGGAGTCGATGTGAACTGGGTGCAACCAGGTTGGTACGGTGCGCAGAAAATAAATAATTTTAGGCACAGCAAAACAAACCCGCAAAAGAACCAGTGCTACGTGTGCCGGAAGATCTTTTAATCTTTCCGCAGCCATCATAAGAAGCTGCCTTCTCTTATTAAAGGCTTCAGGAACAGCCTCTGAACAAATTGGAGAGCCCAGCAAAGATAAAGAGTGAGCCGACACTTCCTTGAGTCCAGGAAGCAAACTACTGAACACAGGGAAAGAAACACGGGACTCTACACTGCAGGGAAAAAACTCACATTTTTCAGGGTTTACTTCTAAACCCAGATCCCGAAAAAGTGGCAGAAGATTACGCAGGTCCTGCTCCACTTCGTTCGGCTTGCCCCCGAGCGTGCCATCATCCAGGTACCAAATGTTTAACGGCGAAGCTAGCCCAGAGATGACTTTCTGTATAGCCAGGCTGAAGACCAACGGACCCAAAGGATCCCCCTGCTGCGCGCCTACCTGGGAAAGGACAAGGGAGCCGTTGTAAAAAAGATTGGATGGGGCGGAATAAACTTGGAACAGGAAGGGATATAAAGAAGGCACCTTCTCCCTGACTTCTGACAACAAAATATCACGCTCAACCGAGTTAAAGGCATTTTTTACGTCGAGCTTTACTAGAACAGATTCTTTATTTCTAGGATCCTGTGTGAACGCTCGAGTCGCATGTATGGCAGCCTCACAACCAAGTCTAGTTCCAAAACCTAACTGGAAAGGTCGCATATATGCCGCCATCTCGTCTCGCACCGCTCGACACCCCAGTTTAGCCACTAATCGGCGAAATGTGCTACCGATTGCGATTGGCCTTAGCCCGCCATCTTTTTCGAAAGAGCGCACAACGACGCTCCATTAATATAGGGGCAAACTTCTGGGTTTAGCTGTCCACTAAGCAAAAAGTTGCATAACTTTGCTAGGCACTCCAGCAAGCGACCTCCACTCTCGCCCGCAGAGGCAGACACAAGCTCCTTCAAATGAACTGGACGGATTCCATCCACACCGGCAGCTGAACTGTTATTAAACGATGCCAAAGCTTGCGCTACGTCTTCTGGGCTTACCGTTAAGGCAGTGAACGACCTGTCTGGCTCTTGAGGGAAAACTAAAGGCCGAGACGGGACTGGATGCTTCGACTGCAAGATGGAAAGAGTCTCCGCGCTCGGCGGTGCCAGCCCATCATCCGACATAAGCACCCGCACTGCACCCGTAAGGTCTCCCTCAAACACTTTACACTCAACCGTCTTAAGAACAGAGGGCGGCCTCGTGGCCCCCTTTATTATTTTACTTTATGTTGAAAAGGGAGATGTAGAGTATGTCTTTGACTTTCTGGTTTCGTGTCTATGATTTAACAGTTGAATAAATCATTCTTAGACCAAGCTGGTCATGGTTGTTGTTTATTTTAAATACTAATATTACAGCTTTACTGTTGTTTTAATATTGTTTCTGTATCAAGTTCTCTTCGTCTGTTTCTAAGGCTCGATTATTTCTTCCTCTGCACCATCGATATGGAGAAATAGTGGAACGGTTTCTGCTTTATTTTCATCTTATACATTTCAAACATAAGGGCAGCTACTACTTTAAGGTCGGTGTCGGTATTTCATATTGGTTTTTGTAACTGCATCCATGATTCTTAGTATAAAATTAAATCATTGGTTTTTATTCTATTTCCAGATATATGAGAAGCTAGAATTGCTATCCCACCGCGCTGTAACAATAACACTGGCGTTGTCGATGATCTGTGCAGTCGCGTTCAACATGATGCCCATCATCAACAACATCAGTAGCGGGGCATACACGGATGACAACACAACTGTCGAGTTGTCCGTCTACTTCTCTTACCCAGGGTTTGACCCAGTGGAACACTATAAATTTGTCACAGTCTTCAACTTCTACGTAGTGTTCGGATGCGCCATTTTAGTTGGTGCTATAGACCTACTCATTTCGTTATTCGTTATTCAAATAATCGGCCATATTGAAGTGCTTAATAATAGTCTACTGACCTTTCCTAAGCCCAAGAACCCCACAGATATGGTAAACGCACGCAATGAAAGAACAAACCAGAATGTGGTTTGCGCCAACGTAATATCACCAATGTTCACAGCGACAGAAAATCTTATAATTAAGGAAAAAATAAAAGAGTGTGTTCAACATCATCTATTAATTGTAAGGTAAGATTCCTATTCCTGTTCACATACATTTTTCACCACTCGAACATTATGGACCTTTCATACCTTGAAACCCCAACATTCCACTTTTCGAATCACTAACTACGCTGCTGGTTTAATCGGAATGTTTGACTTCCTCTTTGACGTGGTAATTATTTTAAGATTATATTTTTTTTTTAGTTTTACAGATGACGTGTCGACGTTTTTCGGGCCGGTGTTAGCTATTTATTTTCTCTTTCACCAAGTATCAGGATGTATAATGCTCCTTGAATTATCAGCAGGTGTAAGTTCTTTTATTTTTTATGGCGGCTTTTAAGGTTTTCAAGGCAATGGAATTCAATAATGCCTATTTTACTGCTATCGAGGTGCATGTTATTTTTATGGGTTGTTTGTTACAGGAATAACTAATTACAGTAATTACCTATACCTAGCAGTAGCGGCTGGTCCATACAAGCCGATTCCCACCGGCTTGCCTAAAATTGATTATTAGTAAAGTACCTAATGTTACGGTAGGTTTCTTTTTGCTAAGTGTTGCCTAGCAGAAATTTTCACCAGCCGCCACTGATACCTAGGTAGTAGGTACGTCATTACGTCATCTTAATTTAGATTACAAATCATTATGTTTCAGGGCGCCGATGCTCTAACCAAATATGGCCCCCTTACAGTGACAATTTTTGGGCAGCTCATAATTATATCAACCATTTTCGAGATAGTTAACACCAAGGTACGTAAACTCCTTAATACCTTCAAAATCAACGATTATATTTTTTTAACCGCCTTCCAAATCTTAAGGGAAGGGGTTCTCAATTCGTCTGTTTTTTTTTTTAATGTTTGTTCCTCGATATTTCCGTCGTTACTGGACCGATTTTGAAATTATTTTTTTTATTGAATGTATATGCATACAGATTGGTCCCATTTTTCTCAGAACCCAGTTCTGGTAGTGGGATCCTGGAGAAATCGAGGGAACTCTTCAAATCTGAAAGGCATACATATGGTGATTTTTGTGTTTTTAAAGGAACAGCATGCATTTACGTACGGAACAGTGACATTTGGTGCAGTAAAACTCCTGATGATGGTCAGAATGGAACTCCTCAAATCTGAACGGCACACTTATAGTGACTTTGGTATTTTTATAAGAACATCATGCACTTACGTCCAGAACAGTGACATTTGGTGCAGTGGAACTCCTGATGATGGTCAGAACGGAACTCCTCAAATCTGAACGGCACACTTATAGTGACTTTGGTATTTTTATAAGAACAGCATACACTTACGTCCAGAACAGTGACATTTGGTGCAGTGGAACTGCTGATGAAGAGTGAGCCGGCCCTGGTTAGAGTTCCGTTCTGATAATCATTCTCATCTATAAGTACTTCAGAATCATCCAAATTTCAAAATTGGTTCAGAAATGACAGAGATATCGAATAACAAACATTAAAAAATATACAGACGAATTGATAACATAATCCAACATTTGAAAGTATTTATCACCAGAACCCCAAAGGAAGGCGGATTTTTTTCTTAAAAATTATTTCTAGTTAAAATTGGACTTTTGTAGATACCTAAAACAGTATTATATTTCATTGCTCGTATGTAGGTATTTAACTCTATGTCGGCTAAATTTGAAAGAGCTAGAAGCATTGTTTGCATATAGATAGAGCAGGGATTAAATCTCATTAAATGAAATTTCTTTCTTTGCAACTAAAGAGCGAGGTTCTTGCGACGACAGCATATTTAATTCCGTGGGAAAGCATGAACGTGTCGAACCGACGCTCTGCGTGCATGCTGCTGCGCCGCTTGCAGCAGCCCATCGCCGTGCGCGCGCTCGGCGTCACCGCCGTCAACGTGCAGACCATGAGCACGGTACGTTGCTGACCGAGCACCGCACAGCTGGTCCAACCAGCGCTGTTTCCCTCCTGCGGCTCATAGGCGTGAGCGCGCTCGGCGTCACCGCCGTCAACGTGCAGACCACGAGCACGGAACGTTGCTAACCGAGCACCGCACAGCTGGTCCAACCAGCGCTGTTTCCCTCCTGCGGCTCATAGGCGTGAGCGCGCTCGGCGTCACCGCCGTCAACGTGCAGACCATGAGCACGGAACGTTGCTGACCGAGCACCGCACAGCTGGTCCAACCAGCGCTGTTTCCCTCCTGCGGCTCATAGGCGTGAGCGCGCTCGGCGTCACCGCCGTCAACGTGCGGACGATGAGCACGGTACGTTGTTACTGAGCACCGATAGAGCACGTCGAGTGAGCGTGTCAAAGCCTTCTTCTTTTTGCCTCCTGCTGCGGCTCATCACCGTGCGCGCGCTCGGTGTCACCGTCGTCGGCTTGCAAACCATGAGCACGGTATATTGCTGATGCTGATCAAACAGCCACACAGAAGCGGCTAGAGCTGCAGCAGCCCATAGCCGTATGCGCTAACCGTCACCGCCATCAACGTGCAAACTATGAGCACGGTACGTTCCTGACCAAGAAACTAGACAGCGCGTCCAGTGAGCATGTCCAACCAGTGCTTTGTCTGCCACCTGCTGACGACCACAGTAAGCTGAGGTTTTGTCAAGATTATCTTCATTGTATTAACACTTTTGATACGCACAACTATAATGGATTGCCACACCGCATCTTTATACAGCCTATAGTAGCGTATACGTAAGGACGTGATATATTTTCATGCACCACCCACTACCTACTTGCTCTTTTCTACCATATTCTTATACAGGGTGTCCCATATAACCATAATCGGTCGCCGTTCCTACGCAAATCCTCCTATTTTGTGTACACACAGGTCTTCGGGTCTCAATGCTTAGTCGCAGTACGGTCGACGTTTAGTCGCGGCGACCCAAATGGGGACGATTGGTAACAGGCACAAATGGTCACAGAAGTGACAGAAGTGTGCACTACGCGTGCACACATTGTTACCGTTTGGCGACTACTTTCCCTCATTCGTTCATTTCATTCTTTTCAAATGGCGACTGTCAGAGACGTCAAAGTAAAAAAGAAATAAAATCATTTGACATTAAAATGTAATGGCGTAAGAATTTGTTAAAGATAAATATTGTTTGCATTTGTAATATAATGTGGGCTAATTACCATGGCCAATTAAATTGCTCGAGTAATTTCATAAAATAAGTCTAAATTTATCAACGCGCCATCAATTTACCTCAGTTTAACCAGTAATAATATTATTGACTACTCGGTGTTTGCGTGTTATGTATATTGATTGGTGAAGTTATAGTGCTCCGGTGCATATACTATACTGAAATAATAAAAATAATGGCTAGAAAACCAATAAAGTTGTTAAAATATGGATTAAGACGGTAATATTCCATGTAAAAAAAAACCGGCCAAGAGCGTGTCGGGCCACGCTCAGTGTAGGGTTCCGTAGTTTTTCGTATTTTTCTCAAAAACTACTGAACCTATCAAGTTCAAAACAATTTTCCTAGAAAGTCTTTACAAAGTTCTACTTTAGTGATTTTTTTCATATTTTTTAAATATATGGTTCAAAAGTTAGAGGGGGGGGACGCACTTTTTTTCCTTTAAGAGCGATTATTTCCGAAACTATTAATATTATCAAAAAATGATTTTAGTAAACCCTTATTCATTTTTAAATACCTATCCAACAATATATCACACGTTGGGGTTGGAATGAAAAAAAATATCAGCCCCCACTTTGTATGTAGGGGGGGTGGGTACCCTAATAAAACATTTTTTCCAATTTTTTATTTTTGCACTTTGTTGGCGTGATTGATATACATATTGGTACCAAATTTCAGCTTTCTAGTGCTTACGGTTACTGAGATTATCCGCGGACGGACGGACGGACGGACGGACGGACGGACGGACGGACGGACGGACAGACAGACATGGCGAAACTATAAGGGTTCCTAGTTGACTACGGAACCCTAAAAACAGTCGCCAAACGGTCATCAAACGGTCGACAAACGGTCGCAAAATGGTCGCAGCGTACACGCGTGACCGAAAGCAGTGAATATTTATTATATTTTCAAAATGGCTTCTTGTATTAATTTTTTCCAGGTATCCTCAACCTTTATAAACAATTAAATATGCCGTCGTACTCAGTTGCCCTCACTAAAGAAGATTAAAAAAAAATTGTAACGTGCGTACCGAGCTGCTGGGTTGTAAAGGATCGGGGATCATATGGTCTTCTATAGAGCAACTAGTATTTTGCGGCATTTCACAATTGACACTTGTTGAAGTAGTCGTCATTAATATTACTATCAACATTAATTTCAGCGATCTGTACTTCTTTTGTCAAGATTTTTGTTTAGATAAGTGTCTACAAATTTGTAATGTTAAAGAGACATAAATAAAACGTAGTAGAGTAAATAATGTGTTTTTTTTTGTAACCCAAACAAAATACTTGTAGATACGAGTGCGGAAAAGAGGAAAATCGATACGAGTAGCAATAAATTAATACACGAACGAAGGGAGTGTTTTAAATCGACACGAGTTGTGAATGTCCTTTTCGCACGTGTATCGTACGACGATTTTCAGTACCTAAATCTAAGCTAAGAGTTTCGACCAGACAAGAAATGAATCATTGCTTGATTTGCTCGCACTACTGCGTTAAAAAAAGCAGCATCTGTACTGAAAAAACTATCATTGCGCAACAGAAATTCTATTAATATCACAGTAAATACTCTATTTCATTTGATTCCTACTTTTATTGTGTAAAGCAACACTACACTTCATTTTTATCAATAAGAATTAAAAATTATATATTTAATACATTAAGTAACTATAAAGTGCTTATCTATTTGTATTATCATTCTGCACTTTTCTTAACTTTCCCACATTTCTATAAAATGTCGAAGAGTGCTTAAATGGTCGTCGTCGTTTATTATTATTTAATTCGCTCATATTTAAATTATTCAAAGCAACCAGTCCACAACTTCACAAGACAGTTTGAGAAACCTTTGTATTTCAGATTGTCATTTGCGGATACAGTGGTTTAGGAGCAGTTCGGTAATCAGACCTACACATGTGTGTACAAATTCTATCAATGTCACTGTCAGAAACCGTTCTGACAGTGACAATGACAGCCACAAATTCGTCCACATGTTGTTACCGTTATGTGTGCAAACGTCGACTAATAAAGTGTCGTTAAAAGTCATTCTGACAGTGACATTGACAGCCACAAATTCGTACACATTTTGTTACCGTAACGAGTGCACACGACGACTACATTTTGTTATTGTATCAATACGGTCGCATTGTTTGCACGACGTTACCACGCGTTATGTCACATTTGACAGTTAGTTACTGATTTGAAGATTTTGCGACTGAAATGGTTGTATGGGTGTCCCACGGCGATGCCACATGGAGGGAAAGTACCTTAAATATCGTAGATAGCATATTTTGCTGAAAGAAGACTTTATTTTATTTTCAAAACTTAGTAAATGTGCATTCAATTTTTTTTAATTTTTGGTATGAGGACTTATACAGGGTGTATTTTGATAGCGGGTCAGTAAGGCCGGTATGAGATCCCGTAGTCCTACATGAAAATAGTCTTAGGGGACCATCCATCAATTTTAAATTGATGAAAAATGGCATTTACAGATTTTGGAAAAACATACAGGATGCGAGAAAAAGGGCATTTTTGACAAACTTTTTTTAGGTACTTTCCCTCCATGTGGCATCGCCGTGGGACATCCTGTATATTATTGCCGAGTAAACGGAGAGTTCAATTACTTAAAACCTTTCGATTGTCATTCACGTAGATATCTTATTATTAACAAATGTATTTTGTATTGTAAATTTTCAGATTTTAAAGACGTCCTTCAGTTACTTCACCTTCCTCAAGACCTTGAATGACTAAATAACAACCACCTTGAGCCAGCACCGGCTTGAACCATGGCCACCAGAGCTTGCCTAAAATGTTACTTGTGAACTTCATTAATTACATAAAACCTAGAACAATTATATGCGATGCACTTATGACAAATATACCTAATCGTTTCGATAAAACTATTCCTACAATCTTTAACATCATTAGTCCTCGTAGGGTGTACAAACAGTACAAACACTCAAGCAGATGAGAACACCTACATGTGAAATTCGAGTACTCTTATAGTAATAAAAGTAAGTTCCAAATTCAGAATCAGAAGAGTTCGCCGAGCTTAATAGATTGGACCCATATGACCCGCTGCACGCGTCACTTGAGCCACACACGGAAGCGCGGCTCATCCCACCCCCGCCCGAAGGCCTCACGTTACAGGTTCAAGAGCAATCCCGCACGTGTGCGTGTACGAGTAGGTCGCGTAATACTTCCTCTTTTAATCAATAGGATTAGCCGAGGATCCTTCCAACTTAACTAATGCCAATATTGAAGTTCATGGCTACCGCGGTATCCACTTACTTAATCCGATCCATTACGATAATGAGGTTGAAGAACTGTATGATGGTTTCCGGGAAATCATTCGGAACTAAACAGGCGAGTGCGGAATTTAATTACAAGTTATAATTCGATTTTGATGGATATGGCTCAGGTCTATCAGTGCTAAAAGTGCTCTTTTATCACTATTTCGAATACCGGGGTCTAAATTACGATTCGTGCATCGATTTACGTCATAAAGGAATTCATTAATAAATCGCCAATACATTTATACTACGTTGGGTGTAAAATTAGAACCTCCAACATTTTAACCATTATTGACCAAGCGAAAACTAACATTTCTCATTCAAACAGGGCTAAACTGTGGAAATTACCTTCTTGTATGTTTGTCCGGTTATAGTACCTATATATACTCTCATGAATTGGGTAAATTAGAGCAGCGACTACTTATTTCATAAAAAAACGCCCCTGGCGATACTATACAATTCAAACAACCCCTTTAGAAAAGTATACGATCAGAAGAAAGTAAAACTGAAGCCCCTCAACACGTGACCAAGAAAGATGTCGCTACACGTGCATTCGCGCCGTATACCTACTACACGTGCTGTCCTAAATAAATAAAAGTTACATATGAAATATTTTAATAATTAAAAATGGATTTATTTTTATGACTTTCAAAGAACTAAAGGACTTTCACAAGTTTACATTTTACGCTAAATAGGAACAGCTAAGCTAATATCGTTATAGGATGACCAAGTAGTCGTGAGGATCATTCTGCCCATTCAGTAAGTTATTGCATAACTATCGTAGGTACTTATTTTTTACTGTTTATACAGGTTTTAATATATTTGCAAATTTCATGGTCACCCTACAAATATGAAAATATAATAAAGTTATAAAATTACGATAAAGAAGTTTATTAATGTAGCATGTAGCATGCATGTATTTAGATAATTAAATTTTACCTTAACAAAAAAAGAAAAAAACACTAAACAAGTGCTTTATTGAAGTAAGACAGTCAACCCACTACATATGCGTATGTGTATCTAAGCTTAGTCCTGCTCACATCTTACGAATAATTCTGTACAATATAAAACGGTCAGCACTTTTAATTACAGACTGTTACATTAGGTATGATCTGTATGTATTACTTGACTATGTTTATGCTGCGATGTTGCTACGTAGGTTCATCGCCCTAATTCAGTTTAAATCGACTCAGTAATTTGTAAGTAGTTATTTAGAACTTCTGACTTGTGGACACGGAGGTGGGTTGCAACAGTCGACTTCGTAGTACCTGCAAGGGTGTAGAGTGTAATCTTCACCGGTAGCGTAGCATCGCCCGAGGTTCAACATATCTTCTAAATCACATCTGCAAATTATAAACTCGTAGGGTTCATACGAAAGACGGGGCTATGTCTTTCCTATACATATATTTATACTAGCTTTTGCCCGCGGTGTCGCTCGCGTTGGAAAGAGACAGAATGTAGCCTATGTCACTTTCCATCCCTTCAACTATCTCCACTTAAAAAATTACGTCAATTCGTCGCTCCGTTTGGCCGTGAAAGACGGACAAACAAATAGACACACGCACTTTCCCATTTATAATATTAGTATGGATTAAGAGCCACTTGCACCAACGAAAATGGAGGATTAACCCGAGGGTTAACCCACCATTTTATATGGAATTTGACAGATGACAGCCCACTTACCCTGAGTTAAGTGGTTGGTTCAAGTGGGCCAAACCTAACACACTTGAACCAACATCGCTACAAATAGACAACATCCCAATGGTTATCGCTCCGTAACGAACTAACCGCTACTACTGTAGGTGCATATTGGTGCGTATATATATCGCACTAATACGGAACAGCTACAAAAACGTCGTACGATACACGTGCGAAAAAGGAAATTCGTAATTCGTGTCGATTTATAACACTCCCCCTCCCTTCGTTCGTGTTTTAATTTATCGCCACTAGGGATGTACCGACTAGTGATTTGGCCGACTAGGCCGACTACCGACTAGTCGGCGCTTGGGTGGCCGATTAGTCGGCCGACTAGTCGGCTAGTCGGCCAGAGCATAATTTTCAACTAAATTCATCAGAAATTTAGAATTACATTTGTGGTCCTTCGTTCGCGCTTTAAATTTTTTTTACAAGTTCATGTTTTCAAAGGTCTATGAGAATATTTATATATTTTCCATTTTTAACAACCGGTTTGTCTTAGTGGGTAGGTTAGTGATCCTGCCTAGGACATTTTTATTTTTGTGATGATCACAGATATTTGTTGTTTTGACTAACCAAGGTATAACGAATCGGTACATAGTACAATTATATCAGCTGTTAATTTATTTTTTACTATTTTTCTATGACTTATAAAGTGCCGACTAATCGGCCTGTTTTGCCGACTAGTCGCCGACTATTCGCCGACTACAAATGTGGCCGGATAGTCGGCTTTCCCGACTAGTCGGTGACTAGTCGGTACATCCCTAATCGCCACTCGTTTCAAACTTCTCTTTTTTCACTTGTACCGTAATGTACTATTTTGAAATTGGCATGTAACTCTACCAGATCGATACTGTATAGGTACGGTACCTTTGCCAGGTCACTCTGCTCCATCAGTGCACTGTCGAGAGTTGACAGTGACTCGATCCCTACAATTACGATACAGCAACATACTAACCTAGCGTCTGCGAGCAGCTGTTGCTCCTCTTCGCTGAGCTGTGGGATGGAGTACTGCTCGACGCCGAACCGGCCCACCGTCACGGGGGTGGCGCAGTAGCGCATGCCGTAGCACTTTACCGGGTTGCTCTGCTCCAGATGCACTGTCCAGCTTTGTGGTTGACTCGAATATTCCTGCCAGTAATATACTAACCTAGCGTCTGCGAGCAGCTGTTGGTCCTCTTCACTGAGCTGTGGGATGGAGTACTGCTCGACGCCGAACCGGCTCATCGTCACGGGGGTGGCGCAGTAGCGCATGCCGTAGCACTTTACCGGGTCACTCTGCTCCAGTGCGCTGTCAAGAGTGAGGTTCTCTCGAACATTCCTACCATTACGATACAGTAAAATACTAACCTAGCGTCTGCGAGCAGGTGTTGCTCCTCTTCGCTGAGCTGTGGGATGGAGTACTGCTCGACGCCGAACCGCCCCACCGTCACGGGGGTGGCGCAGAATCGCATGCCGTAGCACTTTACCGGGTCGCGCTGTTCCACCAGCGCACTGTCCAGCTTTGTGGGAGACTCGAATATTCCTGCCAAATTATTATGTAAGTATTTTTTTGCAACGGCAATGTGTCTGGTGGCAAACAAACCATATTTGTTATCTTGAAACTCCTTGGACATTTTTTACTTTAGGTTATTCCTCCTAAAAATAATAGAACTCAAACAATCGGCTTCCAGTATAGTCAAAGGATTTCTACTTCCATTATAGTAAAATTAATTAATTACCTCACTCATACGTAATAGAAGATATGTTCAATGGTACCTACCTAAATTGGAGTAGGTATTAGAAAGCTACAACCACAAGAACAATGTAAAAGACGCAGAATATGTATAGGTACACATACTTAGGTATGTTAAGTACCTAGATAGTAATAGATTTCATCATGAGTAGGGATTAGGGATAGGTCAAAAATGATACAGTTACCTTTCATAATGTTCAGCACGAATCTTCCAGTAGAGAAGCCAATAGAAAGATGCCCCTGCTCTTTGTTGCTCTTCACCCTGCAGATGATGTCATCGGCTTCGCGCACGAGTCGGCTCAGGCAGTTCAACGTTTTCTACATCAAAAACTTATACATGGCATGTACTTAGGTAGGAACTTGTAATTATTTTTCTCAAACATGGTATGAAATATTGATGTTATGTGCCTTATAATTGGCAGCGAAGTATGTATGACGTTGCAGGTGCGGCTAGGACGATTGATAGATAATGGAATTTCATACAAACCTTGCAGGCCAAGGCCGGCAAAGTCCTCTTTTTTAATTTCCAAACACAGATAATTGTGACATAACATCCAGGTATTTAGCCAATTAAAAAAAAAATAAGGGGCTTTATAGACGTGCCGACTGCAACTGGTACGGGCCCTAGACAATATTTGATTTTGGGTGTGTTTTCATACAAAAAAAATTTTTTTCGTTTTTTTTTAAAAAAAATTTTAACTTTTTGTTTTTTATAAGCGTGTACGGGGCATCAAAGGGGAACGAAAATTCGATTATTTTTGCGCTACGACGCACCGTTTAGGAGATACAGCCATCCAAAGTTACTATTTTCAGTAGACTTTATTTATTTCATACCATGTTTGAGAAAAGCGCTATTCATACCTCGGCGGGAAATGGGGTTGCCCGCCTCAGACCTATCCGTCTATATGTCTTCGGCCGGCCACCCCCTTTGTCCCGGCCTCTGTAGTAATGTACTATTATATCATTGGTTTGTGGTTCAGGGCTATCGCACATTAGCGTCTTCCGAGAGTCACCGTCTAGTCAGCGCTATGGAAAATGGCGCTGCTGTACAGTTGCGGCAACTTTGCTTGTACAAACGCTCCAGAAATGCTAACGATAATATCACTTCCGTAGGTATATATATCTATCTCTATCGCTCTTGCGTATTGGCGCGACAGAGCCAGACTATATTTCTGCGGCGTTTTGCATGCCAGAAATGTCATTCGGCTACGGGGCCTGAGCAGCATCCATTAA
The DNA here is from genome assembly GCF_023078275.1 of Leguminivora glycinivorella. Taxonomy (NCBI): domain Eukaryota; kingdom Metazoa; phylum Arthropoda; class Insecta; order Lepidoptera; family Tortricidae; genus Leguminivora; species Leguminivora glycinivorella. The sequence goes on from NC_062971.1 coordinate 26,524,365, forward strand.
ATTGACCAAAAGCGACGTTCGGGTGATTCTAGTGTGAAGTAGCTCAAAGTCATGGCTATCAAAATTAGACGTAAAGTTATACATGTAACTTTGATGCTTATCTGTAAAAAAATCAATAAAGCCAATGACACGGGGATTACCTTGGGCACATTGCAATCGGCGGGGCGCGGCTTAGCGGCGGAGAAAACTGGCACCCTTGTGCAGCGGCCGCAGCCGCCGATGACGGCCACGTGGGACTTGCTGGGGTCGTCGCCCATCATGGCGCTGTACAGCTGGTTGGCGCGCATGGCGTTCACCGAGTTCACGCCCAGCACCCGCCGTGGGTCGTATGTGCCGAGGACCTTCAGTGTCTACAACGGAAGGCCATGCTTTTGAGTGCGGGATATTCTATTTTATTATTTTAGGAATAACAAACCACTATACATTATATTATTACATGTAGAAGTACAATCAAAATCAACTTAATTCATAGACAGAGACATTAAACATTATCCACGAATTACAATATCAGAAACTATGGTTGACTTAGTAAGTAGATAGGAGACAGTAGGAGATAATTATTGTCTAGTTTATGTTGTACATTTTAAGTACTTATAATATAATTCAAAATAGTGTTAGTGTTTGACGACCGGTCTGGCCTAGCGCGTAGTGACCCTGCCTGCTACGCCGCGGTCCCGGGTGCGAATCCCGGTAAGGGCATTTATTTGTGTGATGAGCACAGATATTTGTTCCTGAGTCATGGATGTTTTCTGTGTATATAAGTATTTGTATATTATATATATCGTTGTCTGAGTACCTGCAACACAAGCCTTCTTGAGCTTACCGTGGGATTCAGTCAATTTGTGAATGTCTTTATAATATTTATTTACCTTGTAGGTATACAAAAGGGATTAATACGAATGTAATAAGCGAGATCAATTCTTCCTCAAGACCAACTAAAATATTACCTATTAATTAATTAAGTACTCTTTTTGGGTAGCATGTAGCACTGAGAATAAGTGGTTGTGTGGACATAAATAAAAATACGGCCCGCCTGATGGTATGGCCGTACCTGTTACTCCAGGGATGTTACATACACATTGCCAAGAATAATAAAATTGAACCAGGGGCGGCTCACTCTGCGATTCTATCGTCGCGCTACAAGTACATGTCAGCGGCTGCGAGTTCGCAGCTTATTCATTGGCGACGACCTTCGCGCGGTGCAATAAAATTCAATGTTGGCTGCTCGCGTGCGGTCCGTTTGTTAATGTAGGTAAGAATTTAAAATGGTGGCATTTTGTGAACATCAAAGGAGTGAGCCTTCTGTACTTGTACTATTATATATTCTGTGATTGAACTGGATGAAATAAATAGGCAAGTTCCTGAACTAACATAAGCGCAGAGTGCGAAGTTGCAGTCGACGGGCGGCGTCTGCACGGCGAGGATGGCGTAGGGGCAGAACTGCGAGACGGCTGTGGTGGTGGTCCGCACGTACTGCATGTTCTTGAAGAACAGCTCGCGGTCCGGCTCGTTGCAGCCAGGGGGCAACTCGTAGCAGCCGCCGCAGATCAGCACGACGTCAGAGTCCTGACGGAATAGCTAGTTTAACAAGGAGGCCTTTTTTTAAAGCTGTTGCGTACGATGTGTGAGACTCGCAGTTTTTTTTCCTTAACATGGAGGCCTAGTGGTCGTTAACGCCTCGTGTGTATACCTACTTATTGGTAGGTAAGGTGGCGAGCAAGCGAAACATTAAAAAATTGGAAAAGAATCGAACTTTTTGGTTTCGATAAGTCCAATCTACATAACTTACATGTACTATTTCAGTACCAATTGCTATACTTACTTAAAAAAAACAACCAGGGATCGTGATACATGAACCGAATCATACATGATTCAGTCGTTCATAACGAGCATAAAATAATTCAAAATATTATTATAGACTGTTTTTAAAAGCGGTTCCAATATCTTTCACCAACTACTTAGTTAAGGTCGGTTGCACCAAACTGTCAGTCACCGTCAAAACGTTCGCAAAATTTTATTGTATGAGAAGTTCCATGGCCGCGTGACGATGATGTGTCTGTTAACTGTGTTTGATGCAACTGGCCCTTAATATGTGACCGTGACAAAACATGAATCTATCTAATAAACCATCTTACATGTAAAGCATGCTGCAGAAACTGCCTTCCTTGATAGGCTTCGATCTCGGTACTGGTATCGATGTGCGCCAAGTCTGTGGCCACGCCCAGCACGTACCGCTCTGGTTTGTCGTCGTACAGCGCCAGCGTCTTAATCACTCGCTGCTGCTTCAGGAACAACGAGACAATGCGACCGACATCGGTGCCAGCCCCGATGACGGCCACCTGGAATATTGATATATAGAAAAATACTAGTACAATAATTGACTATACGTGATGATCATCATCATTTCAGCCATTAATCGCCCACTGCTGAGCATAGGCCTCCCTTCGTGTACGCCACTCATCCCGGTCCTGGGCTAATCTCATCCAGAAGTGCCCCTATATGTGATGCGTGTGGTTATCTATGTGAGGTGTGCAATAATAGTATATTGTGCAACAAGAGGTAAGGGGGATTTTGTTAACGAGTGTTAATAATTCGCGACAGCCGCAGGCTGGAGAGTTATAGACACGAGTTTACAAAATCCTTATCTCCTGAATTAGTTACACACAATATTTTTCATCACATTTGAGAGGAAAACAGAGAAAAAAAAATCATAAGGCAAAACCTTCAATGAATGGCGGTGTTGTACTGCCCGTTGCTATGGCAACGCGGTCAAGCGCAAATAGAGATGGCCGTCACAATTTCCTGCCAGATTGCAAATTACATCGATTCATCTACGTGAAATTTACAAAATAAATGTAAAACACACTGAAATAATTGTAATACATAAATAAAATGCATTTTTCATACCGCATAATATTTTTTATAGCTTAATAGACAAATTTTAGTTGTGCAAAAAAAATCCTTGGCTGATTGAAACATCCTTTGCTTGAAGTATTGTACGGATTGTATTAATTTTTAAAACAAAATCCATTACTCCCTTGGGAATAAAATAGTACATTATTCTTCAGTACACGTAGACGCAACGACACCTTTAAACATCAAATGTGATGAAAAGAGTATTGTATTGTACAATTTAGTTCATTAAGCATAGGCACACCTCGGACACTGGCGACCAAATATATTCATGAAAGAGGCGCGTTCCTAGCACACAGTCTAAGCTCGTGTAGGTGAACCGTACTCTGTTTGTATGAGTGACATATGTCAGGTCGACTGTTCGCGGTTTTGACAGGCGGTAACTGTGAGGTAACCGAGGAGGGAGGTGGCACTTTCAGCGGGGAGCGGGAGTGGCCATACTGTACGATAGTACTCTTTATTATTCTGTGGCATAGGTGAGCAATTCTCAAAATGTTAGTTCATTTGAATCACGTCTTCGTGGTTACCAGGAACTGTACCTACCAGTGCAAAGTAAGGACTTTTAGCGATACCTACCTCATCAGTGGGCCTAGCACACTAGTGTGATATAGGTTATCGCGTCGGTGCGGCCCTTTCGCACTTACGAAAAGTGCAAAAAGGACTCACCGACGCAATATGCTATATCATGATATCACGCTAACGTGCCTACCCGCCTGTAACTAATTGGTACCTATTTCATGTAATTACTACTACTAATGGCCTTAGCGTCTATTTCAGAGGTGCAACATCCGAGAGACATCGCTTTTTAATTCGGTCAAGTTGTGTTCGAATGTATGGGAAATTAAAAAAAATTAAATCCAGCTAAACTTGAATGTAGTATGGTACCTTAGGGTAAGGTGCTTTGCGCACACTAGCGTCCCCTACCGTCCCCCTGACGCAACACCCCCGTTTAGCAGGAAATAGGTCCCGGTTTACGGTTTTTCTTCATTTTTGAGAAAAGTATCAGAGTTAGGAAAGAAGTATCTATGAAAGAATTAATTCTTATTCAATTTTAAACAAAAAAGTTTATATGCATTTTTTTTGTAGCACTTACCATATTCGTGCATTAGCTTGGTGAAATTCGATATAACTCAGTACTTAATGAAATAGTATTATGTTTATTAGTGGTTTAATTCCTGAATTTTGTCAAAGTTTATCAAGCTACTAGTTTTTGCTCTTCTGAAGTACCTTTTTACCAAGTTTCAAGCCTGTAGCTTGAAATAAAACTTATTCCCCATACAAACTTCAGCCAGCCTCATTTTAACTCTCTTAAAGGATAAAAATCCAAAAACGCTGAAATCAGTTTCTTTCCATTGTAATATTACCTTTAGTCTTTATACGAAGTTTCAAGCTCATATTCTCAAAATAAAGGCAGATCCTCATACGAATTACCCATTTCACTCCCTTAGGGGATGAATTTTGAAAAATCCTTCCTTAGCGGGTTCGTAGACCTTATAAGTAACCTACGTGCTAAATTTGGATTCACTAGCACCAGCGGTTGGGCTGTGCCTTGATTTAAGTCAGTCAGTCACTCAGGACTTTGCCGTTTATATGAAAACAGTGCATGATATCAAAAAATATTATATTATGACCTCTTATTAGGAATTTTATGAGCATTATTTCTTTCATTGACAACTTTTTTCTAAAAAATTACTTTCCACAAAAATTAAAACATATTTTAGGGTAAAAGGGGGGTTGCGTCCGGTGGGGGGGGGGCGCTAGTGTGCGCAAAGCACCTTACCCTAAGGTATCAAACGGCATTTTTTTTTTCAAAAAACACAGTTCAGAATCATTTGATGACTAAATAGATCTATGCGAGAGCGACATACTTTGCCACATAGCTGACAAGGGAAACTTACCACCGATAATTACAAGGTACCTACCTATTCTTTCTAACTCTGGTAGTCTAGGTAGTCTAAGGTTGGACGACTTTGGTTGGAATAAATTAGTCTGAACAAAAACAGTCCCTAAATTACAGTCATTAAAATATTAGAAAATAGTCTAGTCCAGGTGGTAAAGTTTCATCGAGAAGATAACCTGATACTTATAGGTTCGATTCCGATTCGGTCGCGATTCCATGGCGGTTCCTTCGAATTAGGCAAAGCGATAGGAAACTAGTTTTATGAACTCCCGGAACTGGAAGGATACTGCAGTATATTAAGATATCATAAGTCATCTTAAGGTCGCGGGTTCGAATCCCGGTAAGGGCATTTACTTATGTGATGAGCACAGATATTTGTTCCTGAGTCATAGATATTTTCTATGTAATTATATAAGTATTTATATATTATATACAGTATGTAAACCAACGAAAACCATTTACTGAAGCCTGTTAATATTTAAGATACACAGAGCAACTTTTACTATGGGACCAACACCCAAAACGCGAAATAAAAATTTACTCTCCCACAGGAAATACTTACTATAAAATAAAACTACCTATGAAACTGTCAGAAGATATTTTCGTGATTTCGGGGTTGATCCCATAGTAAAAGTTTCTCAGTATCACCTGGACATTTACGGGTTACAGTAAATGGTTTTCGTTAGTTTACATACGGTATATCGTTGTCTGAGTACCTACCCACACCGTGGGCGTCAGTCAATCTGTGTAAGAATGCCCTATATTTATTTGTTTATTTATACTTTAAATAAGAGGGTAACTCGCTCGCGCTTGACCATGTTTTTAGTTCTGAATCCATTGCATTCCATTGTAATATCACGTTTCTTAACATCGCTCTTTACGTACATAACATTGGCGCAGTCGGTAGGATGCCACTGACTACAAAGGACTATTACCCTGATAGGTATTAGGTTCAGTTCACGGTCAGTGTAAGTAGGCACAATTTGTGAGTATTGTATAAAAAAAAAATTGGTTATATTATATTTAACTTCTGAAATGTTTGCTCACATATGACCAACCTTCCTTTTACTTTACCTACTTAAAATGATAGAATCTAAGTACAATATTAAGTTACAACCACAAGCCACAAACCTTGCGAGGAGGTACTCTAGGCTTGTAACAGCACTTCTCGCATTCCGACTCCAACTGCGCTAAGGAGTCAGACATCACGAAATTTTTAAATGTAGCCCGCTGAGTAACGTAGGGCGTCAGCCGATGTAGAAGTCCTACTTGTTTTAACATTTTGTCGGAATTTTGAACACTTTACAATTTTTCTAAAAGGATATATAAAAAGCTTTGTTAATTCTCTGGTTAGTTATGTCAGTTAGACATTGACTTTTGGAAATATCACTCCCAAAGAGTAAAGCAAATTTTTTTACAAAAGTCCAAGGAGATCATTGGATTGTGGTTTTTCAGCAGAGTAGTAGGTATATATCGTCACTACTTTTAAAAAATCTCGTATCTTACGCTGTTCCTCAAAGTTAAAACGCAGTAAGTCTATATGCATTCCATACATACTTACTACAATTTTCTTTTCATTGACAGACGAAAGATACAAGTTTTTTAAAAGTAGTGAAGATATGTTTTGCAGTATTTACCACAGGCTGAATCTCGCACATATCGTATTTGGCAATGGCACATTCGGTTGTTTTACGTACTGATGCCATACTAACTAACTGGTGCATTATTTTGTTTTCATCAAGTTCCCACAGCAAAAGGTGCAATGCACGCAGGCGGAGCGCAAAAACTTGTTCTCCCTAGGGAGTTATGACGTTTCTAGTATTACCGTATTTAACTTTTTATCTTTTAAATATTTTTTTTTATATTGCAAGTGTAATGAAAAACATTGTGTATACCTTGAAAGGTAAGAATATTCCAAATTCGAGTTTTAGCAATATTCAACTGCCGCCCTACATTGCACAATGTACATGTACAATGTACTACCTATTGCTTTACCATCGGTAATTCTTGCGCATTATCCTAAATTAATGATTAATTATCGCTAAAAAGCATGACATATTGAGCATGATATTCAATCACAGATCAGAGGACAAGGGATAAGAAGGCAAATTTAAATAAAACCACAACAGAACAGACATCAAATTTAATAGATATAAGTTTCACCTATATATATATATTTGTTTAACATTCATATTAATTAATATTATATTGTCTACCCATAAACAGGCATACGTGTTAGGTATGTATCGATTACAACACGGAGGAATTAAAAATGACTAGAACTATTTAGAGAGTGTAAGCCGCCCAGAACAACACGATTCAACAAGATAAATACCTCCATAAATAAGTACTCGTTTAAAATCGGTACTAAATATAAAACACAGGGTATTTCTATCTCAATTAATTTTCAACACAATATTTCAAAGCATATGTTTCTTACGAATGAAATGTTCGGAGCACGTTACTTTCTCTGACCATCCCTATTATCACTAATGATCTCTAATTTCATTGATTTAAGTTTGCATAATCATTATTACGTAGGTACTTATTACCATATTTTTGGTGGGAGTAAAATCTGAGAAAGTAGTAAATTACCCGCTGTCTTTATTTGTTTAGTGGGATCTGGATTTTTATATTTTGCTTTTGCCTAGGCTTCTCTGTCACAGACATAAGCAAAAGCTCTGAGTATTTATCCAACCAATTTTACCAATTAAATACAGCTTTTACAAAAGAAGTTTCGGTACAAAACTAACCATAAAATAAATGTAACAAACAAATCCAATTCTCACTCTCTGTGATAATAACATAGAGTTTATAATACATAATAAATAATATTATTAACGAAGGCAAATAAACAATTTCGGCTGGCACAATATCATACGAATTCTAAATAACAGATCTTTGCTTAGATTCAATGAGTGCGACTTAAAAGTAATATTCAACAAAATAGTAACAAAGTTGCATACTTATACAGTATACACATTTCTTAACAAAAATCATGACATGATTAGATTTCTTTGACATGCAACATAATTTAATCCAAACTTAAAATAACTTCCGACTAACAAACATATCTCAGTCATTCGCATTATAAATATGTATTACACTAATGATACCTACACATTCGAATGGGCAAAATATCGAAACAGCTAAAATGATGATATAAAATACATAGTACATCAAGTTTTAAAAAACGTTTAATGATAAACGAGAAAAACGGAACATTTTGACGTCAAATTGTCGTACGATATGACCTGTTAGTTTCTGAAAATAAAATAAATAGCTACCTACACCAATACATAGATTAATAACGCCGATCTCCCTAAAGATGACTGAGGTATTTTGATGTAAACAAGTAGTATAATTAGTTTCTTAGTTATGTTGGAATGTAATCCCAAATCAAAGAACTACAGCATTCGAATGATGAGACTCTATACTCACTAAATATTCTTATGTGTGACAAGTCTTCTGTTCTTAGCAGAAGGGACGCTAGCCTTTCCTAAATATTAGTAAAAGAAATGGATTGTAACGGTGGCACTGTACAGTGTACATAATGTGTATGTGGTGAGTGTCCCCAGACGGCTCGCACGGGATGGGAGTGGACTACAGGCCCTACGGCACCCCACTGCAGCTCCGAATTTAATCTACGCATACTCGCACTATTCACAACCCGTCGCTCGCGACGCTTAATGTTATAGATCATAAGAAATGTGCCGATCACTTCATTACCCCGCTTAGTTATGTTATTTTTATAGCTCTATAACTGCGCATATGGCGTAAGTAGACATGCTATTTAAATAATACAACCAGCGGAGTAAGAGTTCTTAGTTCCTAGTGTATATTAATATTTTACTATTAAATAACGGCATAAATGTTTAGGGCGAGCAATAAAATTTACTGGAACCGCAAATATCCTAAGAAGAGATTCGATACGCAATACAATAGAACAAGAAATGTACAACATCTGTAAAATATCCTTAGGTTTATAAATAAACAGCAAAACGGCCAAGCATTAAGAATAGTTGATTACTTTGGATTAATACATATTATTACAAATATTATATTTCATAGCTGTAAAGTAATTATATTGAAGTAAAAAGCGTACAAAGCCGGAAGACTCGAAAGAGTGAACAGTAACGGTAAATGGCATGTAAAGAACACTTTAAAAATATTTGCTTCTCAACGTACCCAGTAATATTAAGAGTATAAAAAATAAGAAATACTTGTACATATAAGGTTATACGTATACATTTACAATGAGTGTAAGTCAGTCGAGACGATACCTTTCTAGAAGTTAGAATTCAGTTATACAAGACATGATGCTATACAAAAGACAGGTGACGAAGGCTTTGCTTTTGTACCGATCTGTTTTTTTTTTCAAGTCTGTTAATTCGTCAGTGACAGGCTTATACAGCGCGTAAACGTAATAAGGGCGATAAATGAAACCAGGCATATAATTAAATACTGTTATCATTAATTAAGAGGTGTTTTTGAATTACTCTTAATTTTCACCCCATAATGAATTTTTTAAATTTTTTCCAGCAGCAATTTACTGTAAACGTGGTTGCGAATGTTGCGATGACAATCAATGACAACTGTCAACGAGCGTTTAACGCGAGTGTGTTTGCATTACGTTGCGGGCCGAATTAATTTGTATGGATAAAAAAAATATTTCAATTTTAATTAAAAGTTATGTAATTACATTTTTATGTCCTATACTCACCACCGTTAAGAGGTTCGCCCGTATTAGGTTTACACCCTGTACATATCAATTCGTACCTGGCATTTTGTACAGAAACATAACACAATTAAAAGCTAATTACGATCGATAAAACGTTAAACCACACATACTTTATAATGTAATCTATCATTCCCAAAGTTGGAACCCTTCACGTCTCCTATCGTGTCTGATCGAAGCTGCAGTCGGATTATTTACAACAAGCTAAACTCTTAATATCTAGTTGGCAATAGTACACCAGTTACATTAAATACATATCTTATGAATTCTACATAATGCAATCTTGGGACAGAGCGAGATCGTGTAAATAAAAAAAAATGTTCGTAAAGTGAGAAGCATGTGTCTAAATAGAAAAAAAAAGTATAAGTTTTTTGATTATAAAATCGATGGTGATTGATTTTGACTTCGCTTTTTATAATCTGATTGTTTCTAGATACATTTCACAGAAATAAAAAGCCATAAAAAGTCACCACCAAATTCAATTTATTTAGATGATTTGAAAATACGAAAGAGGGTAATTTCCCGGTCTTCTAGATGGGCGTAACACGGCACTTGTGAAACTTTATGTATTACCTACTCTACAATAAAATAAACGAATCAAATGCGATAACTAATTTAAACTTGAAAGTCAAGTTTTACTTTCGATCTTTGTCGTAATCTCAGATTAGACTGCTACTTCAGCCCTCCCGTGTATGGAAACACGCAGGGTTGAGACGTAAACTGACCATACTTTATCTTTACCTAACAGTAGCACAATTGCACACAAGTATATACACACTACCTATCATTATAACAATTTCAAAAACCTATAGCACGCGAAGGCGATCAAGTAAAAGGTTCCCTGTTTCTTTTCTATTTCCACTTACGTAAAATTACTCTCGATTATTTGTGACAAATAAATATGCTACAAAATGCTTTTCAACTGGTTCTTAAGTGTATTTTTACTAACTATAGTTTATATTTTTAAATTAGTTATTTTAACCGTTTTTGACAACGACAAAATTATTAATTGTGAAGTCATGTAGACAGTGTATTGGAAAGAGTTTATAAACAGTTTAAACACAGCAATCCGTTTGCAGGAAGTGATATTTAGTGGTAGACACGACTAATATGTGTAGTTATACCTTGTACGTATGGTTTTTATTATATTCACTCAACTATTTTACTAATTAAATAACTCGTTTCAATATTCTTCCACAGTACCTATTCTATCCAATCGAAACACCAAGGGCGTCAGTTACCAGAACCCTATAAGCCGGTAGGCACCTATCGAAAGTATTTAATGATAGTGAATTCTCATTTTAGGATAAAACTACAAAACGGTGTAAATTTCATTGTGTCTAAAAATATATCAAGTGTAAAGTAAAACAAGAATATGTATGTAGTATGAGCAGGTCTATTAACATCCGTTACTTGTATAATATTCGTGTATATTTGGCAGCTATAACGATACTCTAGAATCCCTAGACGAAAGAACGGAGAACGCATAAGTCGGAGACGATTATCGAGTCTTAATTTATTTAAATATGTATTGCACTTGATTGTTAATTTGTTACTCGGTGAGTCCATATTGTATCGAGCCGATATAAGCCAAAAATAATAAACTAATAGGCACTTCAGAAGGTACAGAATATCAGCTATAAAGTTCTCCAATTAATCTTTTATAATAACGTACAGTTGGACAATATGAACGCACCACACCTTAACCGCTACCAAACGTGAATATTATTGCGATTCGTTTAAGATAAGTAGAGACGGATACATTTGTATTTTTATTATTATAAATACTTTATTGCTGAACCACGGGTAACGAAACGGAGGTATTCGTTACGAGGCTTTATCGCGAAAAGGCTTCCTCTATGTCTATCTAAATCCTATTCATTTCCCTGTGAGCTGTCAAAAGTGACTAAATTCCATGGCTCTAAATGGATACAAATTAAATGTGACCTAATATTTAAGACGTTTTGTCAGACAAAACGTAACATGACTAAAATAGAAAGATATACACCAAACGCAATAAATAGCTAACCGAGGACGTTTTTGAAACAAATTATTACTGAAACGTCAAATACATATATAACTATTGTAACAATTCCGCTAAAAACTTAGGATTTTTTTTAATTTAAATATACATACATCTTTGCAAATACATAGAGAAATTCGACTAGTCAGCGGTCTCGTAATTTTGTATCCATTAAACGTCGTACACTGCAATAAGTAAATCTATATTTTATTTTGAGACAAAGACATTACAATAATATAAAGTGACTATAACATCGTTTAAGTACATCGCGACTAAATTTAGTAAAAGCACCATAGAAGTAAAACGTAACGAGTACGCCACACACAATCAAGATAAAGCTGGGAAAAGTGATAAACAATATACGATTCTTGTCATGGCAGTGATTTCATACGGTAATCAGCAAGGATTCCATGGGGCAAGCGATCCATGACATTTACAGTGAAGGTCATTTTAGCCACATTTGTATGTTCTAAAATTAATGCCCTTCGACTTAACCATTCGAATTTCTAATTAAAATTATTGCCAAGATTGAAGGGGGCAAATCGATCTTAAGGTGAGAGACAAACACGCACAAGATATCTTGCGGGTCGTACGGAAATAATTGGATATCATAGAAATCATTGCCTACTCCAAACCCATTTCAGCACTGATATTACTATATAGGTATAGCGTTTTATACTGACGAATACCTTTACATCCGCGCAGGACAAGGCCACTACGATCTTAACAATTAATGACTGTTACTTAAAATAGTTAACATTATTGCTAGCCGAACATTAACTTCAATTTACTATGTTGGGAAGAAAACTTGGGGTCTTAATTTTATAAGTCTATAGATACACTGAAAAATATAATATTAGGTAAATTTAATAAGAGAGCTATATTCAACAATAGTTCCTTACGATGGGAAAAATATTTTGTATAATGATCTCAAATAATATCAGAGAAAGCGAAAGTATAGTTTTAAAATAAAGTCGTTCGGTAGTAGTAAAATATACGTATCGGCTATCATATTAATTTCTAAGCAGAATGGAATGTTAATCTACAACCTACATTACTGACTGAGCGGTTAGTAAGACTACAGTTTCCAAGCCATTATCATTTGGAGCCAACAACGAGTATAGAGCCAGCGCTCAGACGCTCGCGTGCGCGCGATACTGGCGCAGCATTACGTCTTGTAAAACAATTACATAATAATTATTATAATACTTAGGTTATTACATTTTTTATACATGGATACGGAAGATATTTTTTTTTTTGTGCTTTATTCTAATTACTTCAAAAATGGCGTTTAATAAAGTGTATACATAATCGTTTAGTGTATCTGCATAATAAATAATAATTTACTTACCGCATTAAACACATTCACTAACCAGAAATCATTGGAATAACCATCATAAGAATAATTTTCATAATTAACATTCCTTTTGGAATAACTCTACAGATCACTAAATAAAGGAAGAACCATCGTAGAAACCTTATACCAAAAATTATAGTGAAAATATTTCAAAGGAGGTTGTGCTTCCGATATGTATAGATATAACATTTGAACGCATATTATCAGACGCGGCACGGAATCGGGCGTCAGACCCGAACCGGGCGAACGGCGGCTCGCTCCGCTCGCTGCCGGGCGTCGCGGCACGCGGCCGAACGTACCGCTACACTACGTTATTATCGTGTAAATGCAACAGAACGAACACTCCTCACTAGACACACTTCGGATACGAAGACACACCTCACTATCACGACATATTCGCACACTCTTCGCGCGAAAAGGAGCGAAACCGATCAAACGGGGACTCGATCGGCCGACCGGCCCCGACCGCCCGGGGCGGCGCCCGCGGCCGCGGCGAGCGAGCCGAGAGAGAACGGGGCGCGTTAAAACTACGAGATTGCGAAATCGAAACAACATCGCCGTCGCCGAGACTCGACCGGAGACGCGATCCACTCGTACGTTTCTCTCCTTAGGCGATAATATCACAGATTCCTAACAAAAGTAAAGAGCCTCGGGGCGGGGTCGCCGGGGCAGGCCGCGGGGGCGAGTCGGAGCCGGGCGCGCGCCGCCGCCTCTAGCCCTCCGGCGGCCCGCACAGCCGCTCCAGCTCCAGCAGCTCCTGCACCAACCACCGCCGGCTTCAATATACTGTGTGGTGTGTACTGTACCGGCGCGCGGCGGCCGACCGTTCACCGACCGTTGAACCGGTGTCAGCGCCGGCCGTCGCGGCCGATTAATACTATCATCAGACTATCACCGTTCGAACAGATTATTAATTTATTAAACTCGATATCATTGCGTATAATAAACTAACAATGTGAATGGTGAAAAATTTCGCGATTAAGTGCAATTTCATAAATTATCAATAACATACGCACTATCAGCTGCAAAAGTGTATGGAGAAATTATGAATGAATTCATTGATAAATTCGCCATGCACTTTTGCAGCTGATAGTACATAATTTATCGTTTAAGTTGAATGTGCAGGACAAGTGAACGATTGACGCGAGATAGGCTACCCCACAGTGGCGTGGCGTGAAAAGTTTCATTGATAAAGCTGGAGGGGTTTTCGGAATCTGTTTTGTATGATCTTCTACAGAAGAATTTTAAGGAACCCGTAGGGAATCGAGTTGTATCGACGCCCCGCCACTGCTACCCCACCTCATGTCATTAATACAATAGGCTAGTTTCCTATACTTAAAACAAAATATTTTATGCAGTGCACGAAATAAAGCACCACATGATAAGAAGAATGATATGAACAGTAGGAATGTTCAAACATAATTTATATTTATTAAGTTAAAGAGAAAGATATAAAGTAAATGAATTGATCGTAACGTCACTCCTCAGTATTTCATAGTATTTCTATATTAGCAAATCGTTTTGACAGTTCTTAAAAAGAAGCTGATTTGACTAGTAAGAAACTAGCCTATTAAAAAATAGGTGCAGGTGAAATAGTGTCGCGCCAATCATGCGGTAGGCATGCAGTGAAGTAGACACTAGTGTATACAACGTGTTTCCGGTATCACTCAAAACCTCAGACACCCCAACTGATTTTTATTTTTTTTAACTCATCTAGAGTATTCATCTTTTAATCTGATGGTTACTTTTTTTAAATTGAATTTTTAATTTTCAGTACAGCTCTACTTGACTTTTAGCTCTACACTCAATAAAATAATTGCTAACTACCATCATAAACCATTAAACTATTTATTTGTGTACGTTACTGCAACGACATAAGGATTACCAATAGACAGCTAAGATGTCACTGTAAAACACCTTAAAGCTTTGTCACAATAAACTTCAAATTGGACAGGTAATCGCAGTAAGCAAATTTAAACCCAATATTCAAAATGACAAGGTTGTAATTAGGTACGAGTTCAATTTGTTATGACTTATGATAAACATTAAGATAAAATTGACAAACAACGTCAAACTCGTAGCGGAAAAAATAATCGTCCAAGTAACCAGCCGGTATGAATACCCCCAAATACTGAAAAAGGTAAACAACCTCTAGCAATGTGATATACACATTTACACAATGTTGTATTACGAATACAATAGAATAGGCACATAAAAAATAACTAATAATACTAATTTAAATAAAAGTATTACCCCATTAAGATATAGCTCAATCGATTCTACTCTCGATTCTGAACAAACAGTTTTCAGGTTTTTAATGTCAAGTGAAACACGGTGTATAGGCAGTAGGGGTACCTGGTCGCGATGGCGCTGCAGCTCGTTGCGCAGGCGCTCGTGCGCGCGCGCCAGGGCCTCGCGGCGCGTGGCGTACGCCTGCTCCAGCTGCGAGCACTCCGCCACCCCGCGCTCCACCGACTGCAACAATATAATATTGTGCAACATAAGGTGGAACTTCAATATGCAATATTCTTGCGCCCCGAACTACAATAGTATATTATATAACGGTAACGTTATGAAGGCTATAAAAGTTGAGTACCGCGGTTAGGCCACGAAGGCTTGCCGAGTGGCCTAAGTAAGGTACGAGACTTTTATAGCCTTCATAATGTTACAATTGTATACTATACTTTTTCTACGACAGCCACATACATACCTATTCGAGAATAATAAAATGGGTTAGTTACTTATTTCATGTAATGAATGGGAATATTTGTGTGGATCGTCGTAGCATTGAGTATTCTGTCCACAATGTTGATGGCGAGAACTTGTTGCACAATTCTTCAAAATATGCCAACAACGCCGTTTCAGAGAAAGTTGAAACATTTTATTGCAATTTCCATGTCAAAACAATCATAACATTTTTGGTACGCTTTATCTGACTTTTCATGTAACAAATTGTCAGTCACTTTGAGCGCCCATAGCCTTGATTTCTTCGGAAGTGCATTTTTCACCAGAATCACTCATAATTACTTATGTTTTTGCACAATAACGTCGAATTAAAACAAACTACACACCACCGAAATAGTTCAAATAGTTTCGTGATAAGTTTACAAATGTCAAACATACCATAGACAAGAGAAATAGAAAATAAGCCGGTTTTCAATTACGAAAAATGTGGTTGCGTTCAAGAATATTTAAATGTCGAATGTAAAATTATTGGATAAACTTATGATTTTTACCTTTGTTTTGCAATATCTAATATGTAAAACGCATTTAAGTTTATTTTTTTATCTGGATTTAAATTATGAACCTAAATATTATATTATTTATTAAAAGTTACTTATTACTGTAAATGAAAACATACCTGATAAATGGAAGTTGTGCTTTTAAAAAAAAATAACAGAACTCCTATATTCATATGATTACTGCTAGCAGTAATCCTATGAACCTATAGACAAATAGACTTTCTCATCGTTACTCAAATGAACTTAATTTGGATACCGCTGACAATAATCTAATTGACAGATTTAAGTGCTGGAGTAGAAAAACAATGTTTTCATCACGCTTGCAACAAAAACAACACAAAAAAGTTAATTATGGTACTTGAAATTTCATTTTCTATAACTACCGCTCCGCCCGCGTATTATTTTACATTCACTGTGCGAGTGTGGTGGAAATAGGATTATAAAGCGGCCTTCTTCAGGATGTAAAAGAACAGGGCCGGAGTTCGACATCAACTAAGAGAATAGAGGTTATTAGAAACATTTGGATCCCAGGGACAGTAAAATCGATTGTTATCTTTCAAATAATTTATACCTGGGATTTGCGTCAATTTTCTGAAGCACACCGGTACAGCTGGTCTATACAAAATTCCAATTATCAATGGGAGTGCAACCGCGTAAGTGTCGCGCGTACATTTAATAAATATGTCGCCTTTTCTTACTAACGCCTTGTCTTGCCTTGTCTGTATACCAGATTAAAATTATGAATAAGATACCTGCGAGTGAATCTCCCGCTTTATCCGAAGGATCTCGTCTTTGTCTCGGTTAGTTTTCTTGGCTAGCGCCTTGACTTCCTTGTTGCGGTCGTTAGCGAGTCGGCTGAGAACCTCTTTCTTTTCCGCGTCCAGCAAATCCTGGCAAAATGTATAAAAATATTTCTGATTCTGTATTTTTATGTATATGAGACATTAATAAAGATGGCTAGCTCACAGCTTAATCGTGACTCTACCTACGAAGCCCAAGATCCAGGGCATTTATTTATCACGAAAGTTCCTTGAACAAATATCTTCCAGAATTATAGACATGATCTATTGTTGTATATCAGAACTCACTTATCTATAGAAGTGCGAATATCAACGCTCAGTACTCGTAGCAAAATGTATAGAAATATTTCTGATTCTGTATTTTTTATGTATATGAGACACTCATAGCCTAATCATGACTCTACCTACGAAGCACAAGATCCAGGGTTCGAAACTGGCATAAGGGCATTTATGTATCACAAAAGTTCCTTGAACAAATATCTTTTACAATTATAGACATGATCTATGTATTATGTTGTTAATGTATCACAGAACTCACTTATCTATAAAAGTGCGAATATCAACGCTCAGTACTCGTAGCACAAACTTCGCCTCCGCGCTAACGGCGTGTACTCACGGTGAGCGCGCGCATCTGGCGCTGCTGGTCGAGCATGACGTGCTTGTCGAGCGCGGCGTAGATGGCGTGGTGGTAGCGCAGGCGCAGCTCGCGCTCCGCCGCCGCCGCCTCCGCGCTAACGGCGTGTACTCACGGTGAGCGCGCGCATCTGGCGCTGCTGGTCGAGCATGACGTGCTTGTCGAGCGCGGCGTAGATGGCGTGGTGGTAGCGCAGGCGCAGCTCGCGCTCCGCCGCCGCCGCCTCCGCGCTAACGGCGTGTACTCACGGTGAGCGCGCGCATCTGGCGCTGCTGGTCGAGCATGACGTGCTTGTCGAGCGCGGCGTAGATGGCGTGGTGGTAGCGCAGGCGCAGCTCGCGCTCCGCCGCCGCCGCCTCCGCGCTAACGGCGTGTACTCACGGTGAGCGCGCGCATCTGGCGCTGCTGGTCGAGCATGACGTGCTTGTCGAGCGCGGCGTAGATGGCGTGGTGGTAGCGCAGGCGCAGCTCGCGCTCCGCCGCCGCCGCCTCCGCGCTAACGGCGTGTACTCACGGTGAGCGCGCGCATCTGGCGCTGCTGGTCGAGCATGACGTGCTTGTCGAGCGCGGCGTAGATGGCGTGGTGGTAGCGCAGGCGCAGCTCGCGCTCCGCCGCCGCCGCCTCCGCGCTAACGGCGTGTACTCACGGTGAGCGCGCGCATCTGGCGCTGCTGGTCGAGCATGACGTGCTTGTCGAGCGCGGCGTAGATGGCGTGGTGGTAGCGCAGGCGCAGCTCGCGCTCCGCCGCCGCCGCCTCCGCGCTAACGGCGTGTACTCACGGTGAGCGCGCGCATCTGGCGCTGCTGGTCGAGCATGACGTGCTTGTCGAGCGCGGCGTAGATGGCGTGGTGGTAGCGCAGGCGCAGCTCGCGCTCCGCCGCCGCCGCCTCCGCGCTAACGGCGTGTACTCACGGTGAGCGCGCGCATCTGGCGCTGCTGGTCGAGCATGACGTGCTTGTCGAGCGCGGCGTAGATGGCGTGGTGGTAGCGCAGGCGCAGCTCGCGCTCCGCCGCCGCCGCCTCCGCGCTAACGGCGTGTACTCACGGTGAGCGCGCGCATCTGGCGCTGCTGGTCGAGCATGACGTGCTTGTCGAGCGCGGCGTAGATGGCGTGGTGGTAGCGCAGGCGCAGCTCGCGCTCCGCCGCCGCCGCCTCCGCGCTAACGGCGTGTACTCACGGTGAGCGCGCGCATCTGGCGCTGCTGGTCGAGCATGACGTGCTTGTCGAGCGCGGCGTAGATGGCGTGGTGGTAGCGCAGGCGCAGCTCGCGCTCCGCCGCCGCCGCCTCCGCGCTAACGGCGTGTACTCACGGTGAGCGCGCGCATCTGGCGCTGCTGGTCGAGCATGACGTGCTTGTCGAGCGCGGCGTAGATGGCGTGGTGGTAGCGCAGGCGCAGCTCGCGCTCCGCCGCCGCCGCCTCCGCGCTAACGGCGTGTACTCACGGTGAGCGCGCGCATCTGGCGCTGCTGGTCGAGCATGACGTGCTTGTCGAGCGCGGCGTAGATGGCGTGGTGGTAGCGCAGGCGCAGCTCGCGCTCCGCCGCCGCCGCCTCCGCGCTAACGGCGTGTACTCACGGTGAGCGCGCGCATCTGGCGCTGCTGGTCGAGCATGACGTGCTTGTCGAGCGCGGCGTAGATGGCGTGGTGGTAGCGCAGGCGCAGCTCGCGCTCCGCCGCCGCCGCCTCCGCGCTGCCCGGCGCGCCCGCGCCCGCGCCCGCGCCCGCGCCCGCGCCTGCGCCCTCGTCGCTGGAGCTGGCCTCGCCGATGCTGCTGACCACAGATGCCATATATACCATAGATCGAGCAAACGTATCTACTTAGCGTGTCAAATAAACTCAGTAAAGTCCACTGAGTTGTCCGTCTTTAATCGCAGCTTGCAGCTTTCGGGCGTCAATTTTTGTAAGTTAAAGCAAACAAAAACATTGAAAATGTCTCGTTACGTTTATTTAATTGCACGACGACACAAAAATTATTATTTATTATTTATTATTATTCAAATAAGTTACACAGCATAACAGTAAAACCAAAGCACTGTGAAACTAAAAAATAAAAACAATAGGTATAAATATAGCACATAAAACAGTAAAAATCAGACAAAAAAAAAACAATATTCTATTTAGGCGACGACATAACAGCGTGGCTCCGTTGCGTCGTCTGACACGGCGTAGGGTAATTATGAACACTCAAGGGCCTGAGACGTATTTAAAATTACAGGCAAGTAACAACTTCAATAGGTACAAAATCTGACACGCTCGGCCGCTATACAAATAGATGAACTTGTTTCTTCTATCTAAATCTAAGGTCAGTGTGGAGAAGACCGTCTACCCGGAAAGACCGTCTATTGACTATAACTTTTGTGTTTATATATCTACGCCTCTCACACCTCCGAAGGTATACCAGTTTTTCATCCTCAAGCCATTGGTCTTCAATACATATCCCTAGGACGAACACTAGTTAACAATAATCTTGATTTGTGTTTCGAACTCGAACACCGAGTTCAACATGGTTCCGCAAAAAATTAAAATAAAATAGAAGCAGTCGGAATATTTGTATATTGTATATGTAACGTAGTCATTTAATAACCCTTCTTTCTGACTAGTACTATTAATCTACTCAAAACGCGCTCAATTTCTAGTTGTATGTTCTGAAATATGTAACTTAGAAATTGTGCCTACTCAGAAAGTCCGGCATAAAAGAGAAAGGCAAGACCGGCATATGATAAACAAGGAGTTGCCAACCTTTTTTAGGCTTTATTGGAAATAAGTCGAGTGTAAACGATATCAATATATAAGTACGTTTTTTGCTTATGGTAGTTGTACCGTTTTTGATTTTAACTTCGAAATACAGTTTTAGTAATGATTCGCATGCTGTTACTAAAATCATTCGAAAGTATTAAGTAAAAATAAAATATATGTGACATCTATTACGACTTTTGCGTCGAAGTGACAGTCAGCAATGTCAGATTCCAGATTGTTTATTATATGAGCCTGTAATATCATGACTAAATTGGACCTGAAAAGAAAAGGTTATGAACCCCATCTACGGGACATATGCCGGTCTTGCCTTATAAATGGAAAAATGCTTATATGTTTAAAATTTCAACGTTATTTTATTAATTATCTAGCACATTCTGCCCTGTTATTACGTAAAATAACAATGATCATGGTTTTGGAACCTAGTCTCATATGAAATTACGGGACAACAAGCACTAGACGGTCTTCCCGTACTCACCGCGGGGGGACGGTCAACCCGCCGAGCCTTAAAAAATGTGATTTTTATCACTTAAAATTACCATATTTCGCCAAAATATTATAAAAGCTTTGTAAAATATAATATTTGCTATCCCATAGGACCATGCGCATTACGCCAGACTACATTAATTATAGAGTTTTATCCACTCAAACTTTATTTCAAATAAACTATGCTGGTCTTGCCCGCACTGACCTTAGTCTTGTTCTGCTACGATATCACACATCAACATTTGAATTCCATAACGCATGCTATTATAACTTTCACTAATATAACTTATAGACGTTATAATATCTTACTGCCCGAAGGAGTCTACCGTACGCTTTATGTCGAGTGAAGTGCTATAGCCGACTGGTCTGGCTCAGTCGGTAGTGACCCTGCCTGCTGAGCCACGGTCCTGGGTTCGAATCCCGGTAAGGGCATTTATTTGTGTGATGAGCACAGATATTTGTTCCTGAGTCATGGATGTTGTCTATGTATATACTTATGCATTTATCTATTTAAGTATGTATATCGTCGCTTAGCACCCATAGTACAAGCTTTGCTTAGTTTGGGGCTAAGTGGATCTGTGTAAAGTGTCCCCAATATTTATTTATTTATAGCGACGCAAAAAGGGCAAAAATGGTACGATAAGATATAATATTACGAAATATACGAAAGATTCTTCTGATGTTGATGTAAATATATAAACTTATTGAATTTGCATTTAAGAGCTAACATTTTCCTCTCCAAACATTACAGGTTCCTTCTGGCGACGGGATATTATTCCGACATCTTGTTGCTGCATACCGAAAAACTGCTCCCTAGAAAACGTCACAAGAGCGAACTTTCTGTACATATATTGCCTTTCTTATTGTAGTGATTTGCCGTTATCTTAGCTATCAACCCTATATATGACTTTTTTCTTATTGGCAGTATATAAAATTCGTGTACTCACATATTCTTGGACGAAAGCTTTTTGACTAGCTTGGTGCTAACGTACGCCGACAGCGGACGCTTCTCCTTGTCGTACTTGCGTCGAAGCGCGTCGAGTTTGCGCGCCAGCTCTGAGCGCTTTTCCTTCACCACCTTCAGCGACAGCAGCGCGTCCAGCGTTTCCGATACGGGTTCCTCTGCGCCGCCGTTAGATTTGCACTCTGGTGGTTCTAAACATGATAATGGTTCAATCAGATCATACGGAAATTAATGGTTATTGTAAAGACAAAAGGGAAAGAAGACACCATAGCGAAACGTCGCAATCGGTTGCAAGCTTCCCTTGTCAGATGTGTGGCAAAATGTGTCGCTCTCGCATAGGTCTCTTTAGTCATCAAAAGCGATGTCTCTCGGACATTGCACCATAAATCGTCTGAAATAGACGATAAGGCCATTGATTGATTTATAACGTTTGCAAATTATGATCTACGTATACCTTATTATGAGCCGATATGATATTTTGTGATAGCGGTAGCAGCGAAGCGCTGGTAGCCTAGCGGTAAGTGCATGCGACTTTCGTTCCGGGGGTCGCGGGTTCGTACCCAGGCCCGCACAATGAGTTTTTCGAAGTTATGTGCGAAATGTCATTTGATATTTGCCAGTCGCTTTTCGGTGAAGGAAAAACATCGTGAGGAAACCGGACTAATTCCAATAAGGTCTAGTTACCCTTCGGGTTGGAAGGTCAGATGGCAGTCGCTTTTGTGCAACTAGTGCCTACGCCAAATCTTGGGATTAATTGTCAAACCGGACCCCAGGCTCCCATGTCATGAGCCGTGGCAAATGCCGGGATAACGCAAGGATGATGGATGGATGATATTTTGCGATATTACATATCTATAATTTATAATGTTGTTTTTTTTGCCACAAATTCAGACGCTTCTGACTGCGCTATAAGAGCTTAATGTAACTGAAATATAGGTAGATACAAGAAGATTGTTAGACATACCTGTCACCGGTTCCACGGGCTCGACGACCGGCGGCGGCGCGCTGTTCTCGGCGGGCGGCTCGGGCGCGCACGGCGGCTTGTTGGGGCTGCCGTCCTGAGTCAGCTGCGATTTCACCTGACGAACAGTAGGTCACGTATTAGTATATAAACCCGTCATGATTAGGTTAAATAATCACATGTTTTACTAAAATTAGATTCTTGCAGTTGACATTAAACTTTATTAATTTACAGCTTAAGTGCCCCCAAAGGTTGATACGTTGTAGGCTTAGGGCTAGTACGCACTAAGCGGCTAGCCGCGTGCGGTTGCGGCAAGCCGCATAGTGCGTAGTGTTTGCGGATCCGGTTTCATACATTCCTACCCGGTGTGCGGCTGGCCGCGTAGTGCGTACTTAGCAGTGGCGGCTGGTGAAAATTTCTGCTAGGCAACACTGAGCAAAAGGAAGCCTACCTTTAAATTAGGTACTTTACTAGTAATCAATTTTAGGCAAGCCTGTGGGAATCGGCTTGTATGGATCATGCCACCGCCTGATTGGCGTCAACACGACGACACATGACGACGAGATATAAAACACGTATGTATAGTATAGTTACAGGAGGGTAGGTGCTGGGCCGGCGCGGCTCGTCGGTGCCGTCGGTGAGCACGGCCAGCTGGTGCTCGCGCTTGTCCAGCTCGCTCTGGTACTGATGGGGTGTACAACACTAGTATAGTTACAGGAGGGTAGGTGCTGGGCCGGCGCGGCTCGTCGGTGCCGTCGGTGAGCACGGCCAGCTGGTGCTCGCGCTTGTCCAGCTCGCTCTGGTACTGATGGGGTGTACAACACTAGTATAGTTACAGGAGGGTAGGTGCTGGGCCGGCGCGGCTCGTCGGTGCCGTCGGTGAGCACGGCCAGCTGGTGCTCGCGCTTGTCCAGCTCGCTCTGGTACTGATGGGGTGTACAACACTAGTATAGTTACAGGAGGGTAGGTGCTGGGCCGGCGCGGCTCGTCGGTGCCGTCGGTGAGCACGGCCAGCTGGTGCTCGCGCTTGTCCAGCTCGCTCTGGTACTGATGGGGTGTACAACACTAGTATAGTTACAGGAGGGTAGGTGCTGGGCCGGCGCGGCTCGTCGGTGCCGTCGGTGAGCACGGCCAGCTGGTGCTCGCGCTTGTCCAGCTCGCTCTGGTACTGATGGGGTGTACAACACTAGTATAGTTACAGGAGGGTAGGTGCTGGGCCGGCGCGGCTCGTCGGTGCCGTCGGTGAGCACGGCCAGCTGGTGCTCGCGCTTGTCCAGCTCGCTCTGGTACTGATGGGGTGTACAACACTAGTATAGTTACAGGAGGGTAGGTGCTGGGCCGGCGCGGCTCGTCGGTGCCGTCGGTGAGCACGGCCAGCTGGTGCTCGCGCTTGTCCAGCTCGCTCTGGTACTGATGGGGTGTACAACACTAGTATAGTTACAGGAGGGTAGGTGCTGGGCCGGCGCGGCTCGTCGGTGCCGTCGGTGAGCACGGCCAGCTGGTGCTCGCGCTTGTCCAGCTCGCTCTGGTACTGATGGGGTGTACAACACTAGTATAGTTACAGGAGGGTAGGTGCTGGGCCGGCGCGGCTCGTCGGTGCCGTCGGTGAGCACGGCCAGCTGGTGCTCGCGCTTGTCCAGCTCGCTCTGGTACTGATGGGGTGTACAACACTAGTATAGTTACAGGAGGGTAGGTGCTGGGCCGGCGCGGCTCGTCGGTGCCGTCGGTGAGCACGGCCAGCTGGTGCTCGCGCTTGTCCAGCTCGCTCTGGTACTGATGGGGTGTACAACACTAGTATAGTTACAGGAGGGTAGGTGCTGGGCCGGCGCGGCTCGTCGGTGCCGTCGGTGAGCACGGCCAGCTGGTGCTCGCGCTTGTCCAGCTCGCTCTGGTACTGATGGGGTGTACAACACTAGTATAGTTACAGGAGGGTAGGTGCTGGGCCGGCGCGGCTCGTCGGTGCCGTCGGTGAGCACGGCCAGCTGGTGCTCGCGCTTGTCCAGCTCGCTCTGGTACTGATGGGGTGTACAACACTAGTATAGTTACAGGAGGGTAGGTGCTGGGCCGGCGCGGCTCGTCGGTGCCGTCGGTGAGCACGGCCAGCTGGTGCTCGCGCTTGTCCAGCTCGCTCTGGTACTGATGGGGTGTACAACACTAGTATAGTTACAGGAGGGTAGGTGCTGGGCCGGCGCGGCTCGTCGGTGCCGTCGGTGAGCACGGCCAGCTGGTGCTCGCGCTTGTCCAGCTCGCTCTGGTACTGATGGGGTGTACAACACTAGTATAGTTACAGGAGGGTAGGTGCTGGGCCGGCGCGGCTCGTCGGTGCCGTCGGTGAGCACGGCCAACTGGTGCTCGCGCTTGTCCAGCTCGCTCTGGTACTTGATCGGGTTGGCCAGCGCCTCCGCCAGCTCCGACAGCTTGTCCGGCACGTAGTCCTGCAAGTGTAGACGAAATGTTAAAAATTAAAAAGTCAAACTTTGTCACAATTTGACCTAACGAGCTGTGAGTGTCATTATCATCGATTCGTATACTATTATATAGTAAGTAGACGTTTATGTCGCTAAATTGATTCAGTTTAACGTTTAACGTTTGACGACCGGTCTGGCTCAGTCGGTAGTGACCCTGCCTGCTGAGCCGCGGTCCTGGGTTCGAATCCCCGTAAGGGCATTTATTTGTGTGATGAGCACAGATATTTGTTCCTGAGTCATGGATGTTTTCTATGTATATAAGTATGTATTTATCTATTTAACACTTTCGAAACCGGGCTCTACGCGGCGCTACGACATTTTCGCTACATACGGGGAAACCCATGTAATCGGCTACGCTTCTACGAGCGGTGTGCCCGACAGTCGGGTTCTTGGTAGCGAAAGTGTTAAGTATGTATATCGTCGCTCAGCACCCATAGTACAAGCTTTGCTTAGTTTGGGGCTAAGTTGATCTGTGTAAGTCCCCCAATATTTATTTATTTTTTATTTAGTTTAAATGCGGCGCACTCGACACATTCAATGCGTCCTACGGCCTTGTAATACAGCAGTCGGGGTATATGTATATTCGCTCTGTTTGTGGATGACTGCGACGCATTCCGAGGGGGTGAAGGTCGTATTGCTTATTTGACTGTCGGCGGCTGCCGACTTAATTGCCGCCCGTCGTGTTCCTCTCGCCGCTAACTTCACACATAGCCAGTAAGGAGAAAAGACAAGACAGTAACCTTGACGACGACCAGCAGGAAAAGGCTGGCGGGCAGCGGCAGGCCGAGCTCGGTGCGCAGGTTGACGTGGCGGTAGCCGGGACACAGCCCCACCACGGGCAGCACGCGGTGGCCCAGCAGCCGCCCGCTCTCCTCGTGCGCCGCGATACGGATCATTGCTAGCTCCGGCAACACCACCTGCAATACCATCGGTTTATCGTTATTCAACCCGTCTGTATTCAAAAACATTCTATTTCACTACCCGTGTGACTGGACCAGCAAAGCGCCGGGAAAACTTGTCAACAGGTCGCTTGCCGCTGCGCTTGTTAGTGAGCAGCTGTACAATGACTACAGTGTGCGTAGCCGAATGCACAAACGCTCACGATAATATCTCTTTCGTAGCTATCT
The DNA here is from genome assembly GCF_023078275.1 of Leguminivora glycinivorella. NCBI lineage: Eukaryota > Metazoa > Arthropoda > Insecta > Lepidoptera > Tortricidae > Leguminivora > Leguminivora glycinivorella. The sequence goes on from NC_062971.1 coordinate 26,550,735, forward strand.
ATCTCTATTGCTCTTGCGTATTGGCGCGACAGAGCCAGACTACCTTTCTGAGGTGTTTCGATTTCGTTTCGCGACGCAGTAATGCCATTCGGCTACGGGGTCAGATAACTTTACCTTCTAGAAGACGAACGACTCCTCTGCGTAGACAGGGTTGATGCCGATGTTGAGCGCGACCCTGGTGCGGAACTTCTTGCGCACGGTGTCGGCGGGTAGACCGAATATGTCTACTTCCACGTAGGTACCCGCAGCGCTTGTCAGTCAACAGCTGTATTGAAAAATTACTACAGATATCTGTACCTTCTTGAAGACGGAACGGCTCCTCTCCGTAGACGGGATTAATGCCGTTGTTGGGCGCAACCCTGGTGCGGAACTTCTTGCGCTCGGTGTCGGCAGGTAGACCGAATATGTCTACTTCCACGTAGGTACCCGCAGCGCTTGTCAGTCAACAGCTGTATTGAAAAATTACTACAGATATCTGTACCTTCTTGAAGACGAACGGCTCCTCTCCGTAGACGGGATTAATGCCGTTGTTGGGCGCGACCCTGGTGGGGAACTTCTTGCGCTCGGTGTCGGCGGGTAGACCGAATATGTCCACTTTCACGTAGGTACCCGCAGCGCTTGTCAGTCAATAGCTGTATTGAAAAATTACTACAGATATCTGTACCTTCTTGAAGACGAACGGCTCCTCTCCATAGACGGGATTGATGCCGTTGTTGGGCGCGACCCTGGTGCGGAACTTCTTGCGCACGGTGTCGGCGGGCAGACCGAACATGTCCACCTCCACGTAGGTGCCGCAACGCTTGTCGGTGAGCAGCTGGCCCGACAGCACGGTGACGGCCAGCGAGCCCGCGATGATGCCGTCCACGGTGCTCTCCGCGAATGGGTCCAGGCGACGGTCCTGAAACAAAACACGGTTACTTTACTACGGGACAAAGACTGCTGCTACAGTTGGTTTGTTATCCTATAATATGGATAATGAACCACATATATTACTATGAATTTTATCGAAAATTCAACTACCATACTTTTGTCTTTTCTGGCCTACTTATAAACCTACAAAGTTTCATAACACCAAAACCAAACACGAGTGCATTGGATCAATCAGTATCAATATCTGTCCGTCAACCCGCCGTAAAAAAAGCAATAACACAAGCGATAGCTATAGCTATCAAGCATAGATGTCGAAGAAATTTTCCACAATTACTGAGAATCATCAACAATATTCGATAAAAATCTTCTACGTAACTTGTAATTTCATCGGGACAAATATTCATTAGCATTTTCCAGTAACATTTTGATTTGCGACTGCACCTGACAAAACAGTGAACTTAATGAGTTTGCTGGTTATTAAACTACGAGCCATATTTATTGGCTCATTGCCTTGTTTACACAACGAGTGCGAGTTACGGCGAATAATATATCACCTCAATGTTGTTTTTAATAAATCTGTTTACATATTTCCCGTTTCATTTTTCTGACATTAAAGTAAGAAAGACAGATCTATATAGCACGTATTTAGTTTATAACGGTTATTTTTATATGTTGATGAGTTTACGCTAAAAATAAATATGGCATTCCACACACAAGTGTCCTTATCCTACAAGTTCGATAAGGAAATTTGTGTAGGAATTTTAAAATGAACACAATAAGGATATAGACTCCAACTATAAAGACCCCACTTTCAGCAAACCAAGGTTATATTAGCATTTGCCCTTGTTCCATTAACTTTTGGTCAGCGTAATGTTTATTTTACTTTTTATCGTCCCTTACCTTTGGCCGCATGAACTGCGGCTTGAGCAAGTAGCCGCAGCGGCGGTTGTACTCGAAGGTTCCGAGGTCCAGCTGCATCGCCAGGTCCAGCGTCTGGTAGTTCAGCGTAACCAGCTGGCAGCCCGCGTTGAGAACACCTGGGGAGTATTACCTTTCGTCGCATGAACTCCGGCTTGAGCACGTAGCCGCAGCGGCGGTTGTACTCGAAGGTGCCGAGGTTCAGCTGCATCGCCAGGTCCAGCGTCTGGTAGTTCAGCGCCACCAGCTGGCAGCCCGCGTTTAGAACACCTGGGGAGTATTACCTTTCGTCGCATGAACTCCGGCTTGAGCACGTAGCCGCAGCGGCGGTTGTACTCGAAGGTTCCGAGGTTCAGCTGCATCGCCAGGTCCAGCGTCTGGTAGTCCAGCGTAACCAGCTGGCAGCCCACGTTCAGAACACCTGGGGAGTATTACCTTTCGTCGCATGAACTCCGGCTTGAGCACGTAGCCGCAGCGGCGGTTGTACTCGAAGGTTCCGAGGTTCAGCTGCATCGCCAGGTCCAGCGTCTGGTAGTTCAGCGCCACCAGCTGGCAGCCCGCGTTCCAGAACACCTGGGGAGTAACACATATGTATGAGATCGGCATCATGCAAGCTCGCAATGGTAAATTCTTAGGTGGACATGAACGCAGGAACGGAAGACCTAGTTGGGTCGCGCAATAATCGCGTTTCACTTAGATGTTTTTTCAGAAAACAGAATGTACACTCGCGGTCAAAGAAACCGGGTCAGTACGAAAATCTGTAATATCTCCTAAAATAATCAAGCTAGGGACATGAATTAAACTGCATGTTGTAGATAATTTAATACTGAATTAAATAACATCAAATGGTGGAATCGTAATTCTTTTGTTTAATTAAATTACGTGCATAAATTACCAGTAGGTACTTCACATTCACATACAACACAAAAACTAAAAACTAATACTTCGTATTGCCTTCTCAGGCTCTTTTTACAGCTTCTAGAAGATTCGGCATGCTGTTTACTAAGTTCTTTATGCGTTTTTGCGAGATATTATCCAATTCTTCCACTAACGCCTGTTTCAGGTCTATAAGTGTAACTGGGCACGGTTTCAGCTCTTACATGCCTCCGAACCTCGTCCCATACATGCTCAATCGGATTTCAAGTCCAGGCTCCTCGAGGGCCAGCTCATAAAGCTGATGACCAACCTCCAAAAAATAATCTCTGACAATTTGTGCTGTGTGTGGCCCAGCGTTGTCATGCATAAACATAGAATTTTCACCCATATTAACTAAGTTTAGGTAGACATGCTCATTAAGATTCTCTTTTACATATCTTGCACTCTTTAATGAACTATTTTCAATTAAAATTAACTCCGTGCGACTCTCTGAAGAGATTCCAGCCCAAACCATAACTGACCACCGCCGAACGCCACTTTTTTCTCAAAACATGCTGGAATAAAACGTCCACCAGGCCGTCTGTAAACTTTTCGCCGCCTGTCATTTGCATAGAGCATAAATCTGGATACATCAGAAAACAAAATTCTTGCCCATTCTTCATTACCCCAGTATCTGTGATCGCGGGCATAAAGTCGTCTTGCTGTTCGATGTATTCTGTCAAGTTTTGGGGCATTGGCCGGTCTATGTGAGGTCAAATTTGCTTCTTTGTGCTGCTGCCTGACAGTCCACTCGCTGATGCCATCCTTTTGGGTCTCTAAACGGTGATTTTTCACTTCAACTGCTGTGAGGTGCCGATTTCGGAGCCTGGTTTTAACAATAAATTGATCTTCTCTAGCTGTAGTACATTTTGTTTTGCTGGTTTCTGGTCTTCTAAAGTTCTGCCCAGTTTGTAGGTAACGTTGGAGGACTCGATCTACTGTAGAAAGTGACACACCTGTTCTTCTCGCTGTATATCTCTGACTTCTTCATTCTTCTAATATAGTGATGATACGAATACATTCATCTCATGTTCACGGCGTGATAGACATTCAAGAATGACCACAAAATACAACAATGACAGCCTTTTATCATAATTCATTCACAGATTGAAAACAATTACTTAAAAAGAAGCAGAATTAAAACGAACGCAATTCCAAATGAGTACCTAATTAACCTTTTGTTTCAATTAAACATTTTTCCAGTTAGTATGTAGAAAATTGAAGGTTGGATTTAGTAGGATATTAAATTCTCTTTAAAACAGAGTTAGTTTCATGCAGTTACGACCAACGGTTTGCAAGATATTGAGGTTTTCGTCACTGACCCGGTTTCTTTGACCGCGAGTGTACAATACTTTTAGAGAAAAATGAACGTGTTAGTACCACATACAAAAATTTAAGCAATTTGACGATACTTACGTATTATTGCGAAACATAGTAACATCTTCTATTAATATTAGGTATGTTTAACAAATAAAACGCATGTCAAGATACCAGTGTCTTACGAAACATATTTGAATAATAAATAACTTTATATGATAAAATTGATTAGGTATACATTAATATTTGTGTAATTTGATGAGTAAATAATAAGTAAATAATGTTACCTGTGGCATGAAATTGGACGAATCGAAGCGCGTCCCAGCGGGGTAGACTCGCGATAGCTGGTGTTTGTTATAGTTGACGAACTCGATCGGCCGCTCTTTGAGCAGAGCTGTCGCCTGCTTCTCGTCAAATGACGACATCTCGTAGAAACGACCTTTTTCTGTAAACAAATAACACCTATAAATATCGAAACTTAAATCGATGTTTACGTTATGAGCGTTTATAAATTTCCGTTGTCACGATGAAGTTAACCTTCTGCGAAGAATATGCATACAAATCATTCGTTACACGCACATAACATAAATTGAGCTGTTGAAAACAGAGCAACGGATTTCCTTTATACCGCTTATTGTACTGTACACTTGTAATCATCCAAGTAGGTATGCATTACAGCTCGCTGTACAATTTACACCCAACGGATATAGTAGGTGTTTTACTGGAATTTAAAATAGGTACGTGGTCGCGCGATCGTACGAGTAGGCGCTTATTCCTGTAATTCTTCTGCCTACGTATTTCTGGCAGGCAAGCATGGTCGAGTGATAAACGATATAACGTCAGGCCGTCCTTCTCGCACTATTTGTAAGTGCGATAGGGTCGCACCGATGTGATAAAGTTTATCCAACTAGTGTGCTACGCCCGCTGGTGTAAATCACACTTAAGGCACAGTATAAAAAGAGTACTATCGTACAGTAAAGCCACTCCCGCTCCCCGCTGAAAGCGCCGCCCACCCCCTCTCGGTTACCTCACAGTTACCGCCTGTCAAAAACGCTCATACAAGCATAGTACGCGTTCGCCTACACGAGCTTAGACTGTGTGCTAGGAACGGCCTCTTTCATATATTTGATCGCCAGTGTCCGAGGTGTGCTTTAGGGGCTCTCATTTGTTGGGTTTTTATGTATGCGGTGTACTAAGAAGGTGTCCTCACTCTCTGCGCTCTCGAAGGAGCTGAAGTGCACGGGCTGCACGTAGTTGACGAGCGCGGAGATCTCGGCGCCGGCGTGCGTCTCGCGCGGCTCCTCGCCGCCGCCCTCCGCGCCGCCCGCTTCCTCCTCGCCCGACGAACTTTCAGAGTCCGATGATGACGATGAGTCTTTTGAACTTTGTCGTACGAGCTGCAATCAACAATCTATCATTAACACTGATTTCTTGTATAGAAACTGAATATGCAGTCAAGTTTTTTTTATGAGGAAACAAGCTTCCGTTGACGCCAACATTTGCACTAAAGCTACAGGGAAAATTAAATAAAGTAGATTCCTAGCCATATATCTACGTAAAGGCAAATCCACGCGCTTCGTGCTTGCCATGAACGCCAAACACACGCTTCCTCACGCTTGGCGAACGCGCCACGTTGTCGAAGCCTTTATTTTGTGAAAAAAACCAACACCGACGCCGATCACAGACACATTAAATAAAATAGGTGTTGGACTAATTTTTAGTCCAACACCTATGTGCTCGCGTGTGTTCGTTATTTGTCGTTGTTTGCTAAGCGTGTAGAGGCGCCATAAGATAAAGTAAAGTATTCTTTATTGCACAACGAAGATAAAACATCCATTAAAAACAGATTTGAACTGTAGATAAAGGTAGCAATTGGTGGTCTTACGGATATGATATTGAGTTCTAAAGAAAATGTTAAATACCTAGGTTTAATTTTTGCTAAATATCTCTGCTAGGATACTTACGATGCGTTAAACTCTCGTGAGACATATTCAAATATACGGGTGTAGGTACTCTCGTCAATATATCGCTATTGGCGACATATTGAAGGGCTGATAGGTGAGGGGCGCGGGCAGTGCACGGAGTTTAGCCGCCACGAGCACTCATGCCTGATGATAGATCTACATAGGACTCGATACATGTCGCCAATCGCGCTATATTAACTTGAGTACTTGCATATATTTAAATACTTTGGACACTCCTCAAAAACACGAGAAAACTAAGTCTAAGACTCGATTGCACCCTCATATTGGACGTGCAACCAACCGCTCCGAGCAACAGACACATTATTGTCACGCAGCAGATATCTGGAACTTCCCATACAATAAAATTTTACGAACGCTTTAACGTTGACAGACGGTTTGATGCAACCGGCCCTAAGAGATAAAAGTCAAAAGGTACTGTTTAATAGGTACATACACTTCCGTGAGACACGTCTCCATTGCCCTGCACGGAGGGCTCGGGCCTCGCCTCGCTCTCCTCGGACGCCAGGGAGTCCTCCTTCTTGTGGTGGTGGTGGTGTTTTTTCTTGTTCTTAATTATTATCTTATGGCGAAGCAGCAATGGCGGCGGCAGCTCTCCTCCTACAATTGGGAATTTTACAAATAATTTATAACCGGCATCATCCAGATAGAAGGTTTCAAACTTGTAAAAATTAAAGCAATATACAGAACGTATGATAGATATAATATTTAAAAGTTACAAAACCATTAATTTACGTGACATTTCATGTCTCTTATCTAAAGATCAAATATGTTTCGTATACGAAAGCGTTTTTCTTGTAATTGCATAATTTCAAACTTATGCGACTTTATAATCAGTTCTGCAGGCGTATTTGATTGGTTTTCATGACCATTTAAAAATAAGTCTGTAGTACTAACTTAAATAGTTATCATTATCGTTTTCCCCTCACTAGCTCGGCAACACGCGTTTTATCCAAGTGGGTGAATCTAGTGATGAAGATGATTTACCACCTGTGGAACTACTGGAAGCAGTGATAAACGCATTTATGCATTGTACTTTCCTCGATATACTGAGGGGAAAAGTTTTCTGTTACACACAGGTGCAAATGTATTTTACTTCTCGAAACACTCGACAAGTTCAGGATTATATATAGGACCATCCATACTCGGCGTTAAAATACAACTTTGTATCCTTGTATAACAAATAACTATTACAAGTTATTAATCGAGCTTTATATATTACGAGTATGTACAACATCTAAAATTGCATCAAAAAATAAGAAACATTTTTATAAACTAGCACGATTGCGGCCTTTGTTCCATTTCGTAAAATTAAATTTAGCGATATTACAAGACTTCATTTCAAAACCGTCGCTTTAAAATAATAAACTTAGTCTTCCTCGACTCAGGTCCGCGTTTAATAAAGTCCTTGTTTATATAACAAACAATCCAAATTTCATGGAAAGTAAAAATGCCAGTTGGCGACGGACATTTTGAATTTTACAATGTTTTATTTAAATTGTCGAGTATTTAAAAATTTGCCTATGTTTTCAGTCAAATATTGCTGTTTGACTCTATTTCAGACTTCCAATGAAGCTGACAATTTTCATATATATGTAAATCTGATGATAATGCAATACGTTTTATGATGACATAAAGATGATCCGATAATGGAGACAGGAGCTGGCGTTACGAACTCTGTAATGATACAACGTAACTAATTCGAGACAGCAGGAGATTTTATTTTCATATGGAAAGTAAAGCACAGTCAGCACAAAAGCTAGCACCAAATATTATTGTTTGCCGCCCTTTTCAGCTAAATATTAAGTTTTGGATAATATTTGCTAATTTATTTGGTGAAACTTAATCTACAAATCAACATACCATATAATTTTAATATATTAAAGACCTCGTTAAAGCGTTAACCATTATTTATAAGTTCTAAATGATCATTACAAATAAGACACGGCGCAGTCATAAACCTTAATCCGGAAACCCACATTAAAACGAATTGATCTAATGCCGCTATAAAATCGAGTGTAAATTTATATCGTTAAGAGTTGTGCCTGAAAATACTGCTGGGTCAGTGGAGGGAAATCGATAACTAATTAGATTTCATCAGTTTTAATGTGGAAAAGTTGGTGTTATACTTACTTCTTAAGAATTAAAAGCTCTGATGATCTTAAGATGATTAAGATTTTCTCTTCTCGCTTTTGCCCGCGGCTTCGCTCGCGTTCGAAAGAGACAAAAAGTAGCCTATGTCACTCTCTATCCCTTCAACTATCTCCGCTTAAAAAAATCACTTCAATTTGTCGCTCCGTTTTGCCGACAAACAGACACACACAGCCACACACTTTCCCATTTATAATATTAGAATGGATACCTATACCCATTGGTGTATTATTTTATATTTAAATAATTTGATCCTTCCTACTCGTACATAGCGGCATATTAACACCAGGCAGGCAATCACGTTCGCGGGATAAACGATAAAACGTCAGGCCGTCCCTATCGCACTTACATTATAGTGCGAAAAGGACGGCCTGACGTTTTATCATTTATCGCATGACCATATCGGTTCTGGGGGTGGTTTTTAAGCATCTATGTAGCGATTATAGAGGCGTAATAATTATGTGTCGAGCTTATAGTATTATGGGTCTTCATTCAATACCAGTTAAATACACTTCCTACGGCATTAAGATACCTCTCAAATAAACAAAGTGGGTGGGTGGGTGAATCCCTTTTGAAGCCACAAACGGACAAAAAATATTTAAAATTCGCCTTACCGACTATTCATAAAATATGACCGAGAACGATAAGGTACCTACAACATGAAACCGCCAGAAAAGAAGCACTGCGGAAACAGGTAAATAAACGACGCCCCTCAGAGCTCCAGAAAAATAAAAACATAAAATCCCATTAGCGAGATTGATCCGCAGCGAGAATAAATCAGCGTAGAATCGAACTATTTCAATAGCGCGGTGCAACCGGCATCGGCACGGAAACTTCCTTCAAATGCAAATTCTTCTACTTCGAACTATATACCTCCGACATGCTTTTTTCATTAACTACATGATTTATTTACTGTGACTGTTTGTTATTTGAAAGACATCTCAACTGAAAATAAATAAATACTTTACTAGCTTTTGTCCGTGGCTTCGCTCGCGTTAGAAAGAGACAAAAAGTAGCCTATGTCACTTTTCATCCTTTCAACTGTTTTTTGCTTAGTTTGGGGCTAAGTTGATCTGTGTAAGGTGTCCCCAATATTTATTTATTTATTTATTTTATTATTTATTTATTTATAACTATCTCCACTTAAGAAATCACGTCAATTCGTCGCTCCGTTTTGCCGTCAAAGACGGACAAACAAACAGACACACACACTTTCCCATTTATAATATTAGTATGGATGAGCGGTCACTCTTTTTTTTATTTTAATAGACAGATACTCAGAGATATATGTACGAGTACAAACAGCATTGGAAGGCATCGGAAATAGAGGGAATTCATGTTTTTACACTTAACTTCACTTGTAGCTAACCCCGAATAATATCCTCATCGGTGTGGAGAATATAGATGGTGAAACGTCAAAAAGAAATATAATACGTTACCAACAAAGTAATAAATAACGACAAAATGACTGACTGATGAGCTATTTTTGCAATTGACTGCGCCGTCGTCTCAAATAAATTTGTGTCTAACTGTCATGAGGCGTTATGTGACAAAGATCAGGCGTAAAATGTTTAGCTACGTACACATCTATAATAAAAATAGGCTTTCAATCGCTATTATAATCGTTTTGAAAAGAAATTAGCCGTTCCATCTACGTGCAGATTATTGGTTTAAGATCAATGCATTTTGTAATTAGGTTATAATGACATTAACTAGCCAACCGCATTTCTAAATGACACCGTTTTTTATTACAATTATCCCGTAACGTAATACCTACGGTGGACAATCTGACTGCGATTAGATACCAAACAACAATCTTTCATTAAAAATTTAACGCACACTTTTAATGTATATTTTTGTTAGAAATCGTTACCTAAAGCGCGCGTGACATGTAATCGGAATCTAGTGTAGAATAGACGGGTCCGAGCGGTGTTTACACGACCGACCGGCCAGCGCAAACATCAGGTGTCTAGGCTTCAATTAGTTTAATCGAACTTTCCGCCCGTGCGATCACATCACTGCCCGTGTCACACTATATTTACAACTTTTCCCCTATATTTTCATTGGCGGTGTTATTCGACATTTATGATCGTCTAACTTTAGAAGTGCTGAACTAATTTCGCGGCTGTCAATCGGCTTGACGAAAGTAAACCAAGGCTACAATTCGCTGTCACCGTACATTAATATACATAGATGACGTCAACTTTGCTCAAACATTGAGTTACCTGGTTCGAGTTGATGCGAGTCCAAGGGGCGGTCCAGCAGTTTGTCGCCGAATATGTCCCGGCAGTAGTTGGCGATCTTAGCCTGCTGGCGCGGGTTGCAGTGGTTCTCGAAGCTGAGGATGACGGGGAAGTCGGAGGTCTTGAAGGCGCTCTCGGCGATCGCCTCCAGCACCTCCTTGGCGCTGATCTCGGGCACGAACGTGTAGCCGTGCACGATCACCGGCTCCTCCGTGCGCCCGTTCCAGAAATCTAATTCCACGCATCTGTGTAAAGTTAATAATACGAATTTGAAAAAGAATTACTTATTTTGTTATGTTCCACCGAATTAAGTTTTCTCTTTCATGAATGGAAATTTTGATTTTTGCTCGCTTGTTAATTTATGCGTCCCACGACCCGGCTCTAATTCAATATTAACACTGGACTATTGTCTTACAATTTTAATTCGTTTTTACGGTAAAAGAATCTCAAATCGCTGTCCTTCAAGCTGTGTAGGCGTTCTTCATAATATTTAATTCTACATAAGTTGTAGTACCAAATGAATCGAATCTAATAAGCTATTAAGGTCGATCAAAGGCGATTGTCCGGTAACACATTTATAATTATAACGTTATTAAAAATGCATTAAGGTTATTTGGAGAGTTTTCTAACATAAAATATTTTCTTGACCGTAGTACTACCTAGTACGTGGTCATGGCCATGTTTATTTACTGATGTCCAAATCTCACGTGGCTAAGTAAAGATAAATAGATAACATATTTGTTGTGATGAAATAACACATTGCTGTTCACCGAAACGTTTCCAGACAACTGTATGATGCAGATATGGTAGAAAGTTTGCGTTTATCATTCCTTACATATGACTAAACCTTGGATGTGGCCCACCTGCAGCCAACATATTCTGTGATTGTATGTCAATTGGATTTGCCAGAAATCCTTTGACCAGAGAGTTACACGTCAAGGAGTGTCGACACCGTCTCAGTTCAACCGTCAAGTAGGGTTAAGTTAGAGCTATCGTCCTTATTGGTGCCGTAAAGTCAAACAAGCTTTCCTGCAGCCCACGTTTACAGCACAATGGCGGCAGACGGAGGGGTCGTTTAGTAGACATAGCATAAGCGCTATTGTCCTGTAATGCAATGTGACGCACCTGCAGCCGGCGAGCAAGCTCTGGCGGTAGATCTCGACGCTGGACTTGCCGGTGATCTGGTGGCCGGTGAGGTACGTGTTGTGCGAGCTATTGATGAAGTAGTGCGCCATCGGCTGGTCCATGTCGTCGCTCAGGTCTAACTTGTTGGGCGCCACTATTGGGTTATCCTCTGACATTAAAAACCTGCAACATGGTACATTTTCTGGATTTTTTTAATTCACTGGGAAAAAATAACTGGGATAGGATAACCATAAACTGAGTTTGGGCTGAATGGGCTGATAGAAAAAAAGCAAACGTTTATGGCTTACCAACATGACTGCAGATGTAAAATATGCGTTAATGACGATTATTATTCGCATTAAAAGGAGAATACACCCCAGTCGCATGCACACATTACCTATGTGGCTATTTACGAATACATACAAAACAAACATCCACATTTGAGACTTAAAATAGCAACCCCTATTTGCACTGCACCTGGATTTTAAAACGCATTCATAAATTGTAATGCACCCGTTTAAAATTGTATTTCTCGTATTTAAATGCTATTAACGGGTGACCGATTTTAACCTACTGAACAATCAACAATCGTTATGTGTTGGTACTAGGTGCGCTTTTGAGTTTGCCGTTATATAAAGCGAAAATATACCTATGCAATTCCAAATATTTGAACTGAGCATTTTCTGCCGACGGCAACCGGCGACAGAGTGGGAAATGAAAATGCGATCCTTTTAAACTGGATTAATTTTAAAACATTTTTTAACAAAATTTGTTATCTTATCGGCATTTTCAATATTTAATACATTCCATATTCTTTAAAAACCTTAGATACCGATTCTTTAATATAAAGAAGAAGATTGAGATGATAATTCTTAGGTAGGTAGGTACTAAATAATATAATAGCATGTCACAATAGCCAACATCGCGCAACAAATAACGGTAGCTTAAAAATGAAAAAATATAACGTAAGCATTTATTGGTTCAATATTTCGCAAATATAAAAAGATCGATCGTTTTAAATATTCTTTTGAAAATAATTAAACTAATACACATACACACAGCTAGTTTATAAGACCTGCTTTCTTATTTTGCGTTATCTTACTAGTAAATAAGTAATATTGAAATATTGGAACCATACTTTAAATATTCCAAAGTATTATTGTCCCGGATCTGTAAGTTCACATTTTTGACACATTTGTTTTTAAGTATGTTGCAATGTGGCTTAGATCGTTTGCCAAATCTAACGATTAATTTCGAATTGGTTGAATCGAGTAGGCCCTATGTACAAGCAACTTACTGAAATGTCATTTGAATCGAAATGACAGACTCTGCCACAGCACTAGTTTAAAAATAAAAATGAATGATAAATGACATAATAAGTAAATCCTGCGTGATAAATTAATATCGTAAAATACTCACTAACGAAGATCCTCAAAAATGTAACATGTGTTAGATTATGTTTAAAGTAAGCGAAATATTGTTTTTAATAACCTACTTACGGAAAACCAATTTGCATACCGACAAAAAATGTCAACAACCACCGCGACGTATAAGATATTCGATTCTATAATGACAGGGTTAGACGATAAGGATAAGATTGCCGCAATACTGTGCGACTTGTCAAAGGCATTTGACGTCATTAGCCACGAATTACTCCTGAAAAAATTGAAAATGTATGGAATCACAGGCACTGCCCATAAACTGTATACCTCATTCCTGTCAGACCGCAAGCAAGTCGTGAAATTACTCAATGACGGCAAGTCAATCCAGTCTGATGTGGGATGCATAAATATTGGTATTCCTCAGGGTTCGTCCCTCGGAAATACCTTGTTTTTGTTATTTGTGAACGACCTACCATCGAATATTGGAGCTGGCTTGCCTGTATTGTTTGCGGATGACACGAATGTATTCTCATCAGATACAATAAGAGTCCTTATAATGCAGAAACGTGCAATACGTATACATGCTGGAGTAAGAGACAGGCACCCTTGCAGAGAGCTCTTTATTTCTCAACGTATAATGACGCACTACGCACAATATATGTTTGATATACTGTTATTTGTTAGGCAAAACATATCTCAATTTGCTCGCGTTGCCTGTCCGGGCAAACAGCTTCGAGCTACAGGCCGTCTGAGAACAGTCCCCCGTCGCATGGCACTTTCAAGAAAGAACCCGCGTGTCATCGGCCCTACTTACTACGAACACTTACCTGCCGATCTTAGGAATGAGCCATATGACGAAGCATTTAAGCTCAAATTGAGAAACCTTTTGTTAGATAACCCTCTGTACTCTGTAAATGAGTACATGGAATTGAATTTGTTATAGCATGCATTTGATTACACTGACTTCGGATTTTATTTCATTTCTTAATTTTATTGTGTTTTGTGTATTTCTATTTGTAAATGACGATCCTTATTGGGAGAAAATATTAATTTTATTATTTTCAATTTATAATGTAATTTTCGACGATCATGATGAGAAGATAAACATAACTTTGGCATGTAACAAAGGGCCTGGCCGGACTGCCATGGTAAAATCGCCCCTGGCTAAATATGAAATATTGATATGCAGGATTATTCGTATTATTACTACATGTACTACTACTGAATATTATGCCTCAAACTATTTCCGTTTATGAAAAAAATTAAAAAAAAGAAATTTTGTTTTTTATTTTTTTCTTTAAAACCGCGTATCCGATTAACTTGTTCTTTGGATATTTTATAGATATATTAGGGATACATCAATTAAAAAAAAATGAACTTCCTGACTTTTTGTTAAGCACATTTTTTTTAATTTATGTTTTAAATATTTTTTTTTTACCACATACGAGTTAGCGACACCTACTATATTTTCATATAATAATCGCGATTTTATACTCTATTACATATATTTTTATCAAAAATATTAGTTTGGATCAACAATGTCAAAATAAGTTATTTATGTATTATTACCCTTTAGTACTTAGTACGTTGCTCCTGGAAAGTGATGTATGAAAATTTTGGCATAATTAATGGAAGATTTTTTTTTAATTGGGATATGTACATTATAGGCCGAAGTTATTTTTCATCAACCCTCCCTACCCCTCCCCTCTGCGTCACCCCTTTACCCTCCCTTAAAGAGCCCAAAATGCGGTTTTTCTAAATTATTGACAAAACCGTTGAAGATACAGAAAAAACGTGTAGCAACAAAATAATCCTTAATAAATTTACTACAAATCTCTCATTAACACTTTAGTGCTAGCTCTTATAGTTTTCGCGTGATCCGTCACGAAAGTTGGTCCTTGCTGCAATTTTCTTTAAAGAATATTAAAGTGTTCTCCCAAAATGCTTACGAAATCGTCGAAATTTGTTTATACGACTAAAATATTGTAAACTCATGACTATAATTAAATTAAGGGGATAAATCACTACCATGGATGGGACTTGAACTCACGGCTTCTGGATAGAAACTCGAGGGCTCTACCAACTGAGCCACCAAAAGCTCATCTCTAGTTAGCGAATCTTTCAGCTTTCTACTATATGAATCAATGGTACCCCTAGCGTTATTTATCTATCATATCTATCAATCTAGAGGCCGTGAGTTCAAGTCCCGCCCATGGTAGTGATTTTTTCCCCTGAAATTAATTCTTGAGTTTATAATGTTTTAGTACTATCAAACCGATGATTTCGCAAGCATTTAAGGAGAAAACTTTTCATTCATTAAAGAAAATTGAAGAAAGGAGCAACTTTCATGACGGATTGCGCGAAAACTATAAGTGCTAGCACTAAAGTGTCTATGAGAGATTTGTAGTAAATTTATTAAGGATTACTTCGTTCCTACACGCTTTTTCTGTATCTTAATCGGTTTTGTCAGAAATCGAGAAAAATCGCATTTTCGGCTCTTTAAGGGGGGGTAGATGGGTGACACAGAGGGGGGAGGGGTGGGGAGGGTTGATGAAAAATAACTTCGGCCTATAATGTACATATCCCAATTAAAAAAAAATCTTCCATTAATTATGCCAAAATTTTCATACATCTCTTTCCAGGAGCAACGTACTAAGTACTAAAGGGTAATAATATATAAATAACTTATTTTGACATTGTTGATCCAAACTAATATTTTTGATAAAAATATATGTAATAGAGTATGAAATCGCGATTATTATATGAAAATATAGTAGGTGTCGCTAACTCGTATGTGGTAAAAAAAAAATTTTTAAAACATAAATTTAAAAAAAAATGTACTTAACAAAAAGTCAGGAAGTTTATTTTTTTTTAATTGATGTATCCCTAATATATCTATAAAATATCCAAAGAACAAGTTAATCGGATACGCGGTTTTAAAGAAAAAAATAAAAAACAAAATTTCTTTTTTTTAATTTTTTTCATAAACGGAAATAGTTTGAGGCATAATATTCAGTAGTAGTACATGTACTAACAATACGAATAATCCTGCATATCAATATTTCATATTTAGCCAGGGGCGATTTTACCATGGCAGTCCGGCCAGGCCCTTTATAGTGTAATTTTTATCATGAAATAAAGAAATCTAATCTAATCTAATCTAAGTACTTGATTTTTTAAATATTTTTTAAAAGTGGAAAATGTCTGCCTTGGGTGAGACTTGAACTCACGGCCTTTGGATTTTCCATTTTTAAAAATTTATTCTAAGCCTAGTGGCATCGATTGCAGGCGTTTCTGCTAATCAGAAGTTAAAATTTTTAAATATTATTACAGGATTTTATTTAAAATTTCATTAGATTGCGCGAGTTTACGTTTTGTGGACGCTGTCATGTGTCAAAAAGAGGTTCTTACAGCTCTGGGACAATAGTAAGTTAAATTTTCATACCTAGTACACCAGTTACCTTATTGCTCCTAGAATGCACCCTGTTTAAACTAACCTCAGAAATCCGTCGAACGTTAGCTGCGATCTCTGCTGGTGGTACTTGTTGTGTTCGTATGCCTTAATCAGGTCCTTGGCTTTCTGGATGTCGGCGTACGGGTGTAGGATCTCGTTGAGACGCGGGTCCCGCTGCACTTCGTTGAGGAAGTCCACTAGCTGTGCTGCTGATAGGTGCGGCTTGCCGTCCGTCCTACATAGAGTTGTAAATAGAAAAAAAACAACAATAACGTACATTTTAATTCAGTATACAAACGTTTATTGGGGAATCCCCGATGCGGCGTGTAGCGTGGAGAGGCGGTGGTGTTGCCAACAGTAAATAGTGATAACTACAAACTACAGATTTCGTAAATGTTACTTTTATAAGACCAGAAATTAAAGTTATTTGATCAAATTCGTTTAATAGTTAACATTAAGTCTAAAAAACCGTATAAAAGTATTAACTACTTTGCAAATTTTGAGATTTCGTACTTTAGAAAAAAAACATACTCCAGAAAAAAAACTGTTTTTTTTTTTCACGGTTTTTTTTCATGTTTTTTTTTCAAGCCAGAAAAAAACCGTTTTTTTACAACCCTAGTCCTACACGATTATGGACAGAATAGGCTAGTTTCCTATACTTAAAATAAAATATGTTATGCAGTGCACGAAATAAAGTACCACATAATTAGAAGAAAAATATGGACAGTCGTTATGTTTAAACATAATTTCTATTTAATAAGTCAAAGAGAAAGATATAAAGTAACAAAGAGAAAGATATAAAAGACCGCGACGTCACTCCTCAGTATTTCATAGTAATTCCATATTAGCAAAATCGTTTTGACAGTTCTTAAAAAGAAGCTGATTTGACTAGTAGGAAACTAGCCTATTCGAATATATGTATATTCTAAAAGATTTAAGTTATTATTTGAGCTCAAAGGACAAAAATAGATAAGTAGTTCGTTTATTTTCATGGACTAAGTACTAAATATGTATGTAATAAATATGGCTACCCCGGATGTTGTGGTCGGAAATGACTTCGTGTGTTCATTTTTTAAATTAATTGTAAAAAATAAGTAGGAAATTTACCTACACCTGTGACCTTGCTGGCCAAATTTAACCTGTCTCACATTCAATTTAACTGAAACTTTTTGTAATATACCCAACCCAAACACTTATTATGGTGTCCAAAACTGATACGATAATGAAGCCGACGATTGTGTAAAACTACTTTGGAAAGTTTCATATCGCCTAACAAAACAGGCGCTATAAACATAAACATAACGATAGCGACTGACTGCAGCTGCCTAATGACTTCCATCGTTTAGGCTTCCCTCCCTGCCGCTCTCCGGTTCAATTCCCGACTGAATTGCTGTCAATTAAATAACCAATTTTAAAACTAACTTACAGGCTATAAATCCATACTAATCCATACTGATATTATAAATGCGAAAGTAACTCTGTCTGTCTGTCTGTCTGTTACGCTTTCCCGCTTAAACCACGCAACCGATTTTGATGAAATTTGGAACAGACAATCTTTAGACCCTGAGACAGAACATAGGCTACTTTTTATTTCGAAAAAAGGGATGAAGGGGTTGAAAAAGAGGTAGAAAGTTTGTATGGGATTTCTTAATTTTAAAAGATAAAACCATGAAACTTTATATTTTAGCACTTGATAAGAAATCATTGAACATCTTGATAACGGATAGGGATAGGGATAGGGATTGGGATAGGGATAGGGATACGGATAGGGATAGGGATAGGGATAGGGATAGGGATAGGGATAGCGATAGCGATTCGATAGCGATAGCGATAGCGATAGCGATAGCGATAGCGATAGCGATAGCGATACGGATACGGAAAAGAATACGGATACGGATAATATGGGTATCGTTAGAGGGATACGGATAATCGGTCGGCGGTCTCTTACAATCAATGTGCTCTAAGACGATCGTTGTTTGCTTGCTTGAAGATTACGTTTGCGATAAGTATAAGCAAAATGTAAAAAATTTTAAGGGATAATAGAAAAAAGTACTTTTTACCCACCGATCATAGTGTCGAAATACGGGCTATGTGGGATGTTTATAAAGGTTTCCCCAGCGTATATAGAATTACCTACGCTGTGGTCGATGTGTAATATTTCTACAATCATTGCAAGCAAAAGTATTATGTGCAATCGAAATAATCGCAGATAAATATACCTACAGAGAAACCTAAGGATCCAAATGAAAATCTTAATGAATACTTTTATTACGCGGGCGAAGCCGCGGGTAAAAACTAGTATGAAATAAATGTCATATACAAAGAGAAAATGACCAATGCCTCCAAGTGTTCCAAGCTGGATTCGAACCAGCGTACTCCGTTAACCGGACGGATGCCTGAACAACTCGGTTTCGGTACACAAAAGCAAGGGTCGAAATTTTCAAGTATATGACACAATTAATGAGAGCTTGGCGCCACTTACAGGCTGTTGAATATCTTTTGCGCGTCGCTCCGCTGCGTGAGGCTCTTGTAGAAGTTGAAAAAGTCCTCAAACTGGAACTTGGATTGGCTGATGGTGTCGTTCTTGCCTGTAGGAAGCCCCGACTCGCTGAGGGCTTTCTCCACCCGCTTCTTGTCATCCTTGTTCTGGGCGAATAGGCGGACGATACTGACGGACAAACAATTACGTTAACCCAGACCCTTTAGCACAACTTGCCTTGTGGCGCGCGAGTCCATACATCAAGCGCGACTTCAAGTATGGATTCGCGCGCGACAAGGCAAGTTGTGCTAGAGGGGCTGGTCATTGAAAACTGTAAATTTATATAGCTGTAAATACGACTTGGATAATTGGCCAACCGGCTATGCATCTTGTTAAATAGGAATAAGCAAGTGAATGTAAATATTTAAATCATTTAACATCACTGTTCGTAAAATATGGGTTTCCCCGTATGTAGCGAAAATGTCGTAGCGCCGCGTAGAGCCCGGTTTCGAAAGTGTTAAAATATAACATTGATTGATAATAACATCAGACTTTCTGAGAAAAAAAACGATTCATTGTATAAACATAATCCGATCTCATTTTCGCTTATTATTTATACACCAAAGAGAAATTAAAGTACATAAACATAATAAAAGAACGTCGACAGTTATGAGTACATTAATAAATCAAATCATAAAACAATTTACCATCAAAGCAAAATCCGTCCAATCTCATCCAGTCCAATTTCGGTAAAAGTTTTAAAGTATGACAGCGTAACGCTCCAGGGCAATAAGGAATGAGGTTTCGCAGTGGGCCGGCCAAATCGCATTACTGGATGCGCCGCGCGGCAAACTTGACCGTAACTCAGATATTGGACAGGTAACAGTCAACATCTTCACTGAATAGAAACTGCCCATTTTAGGGTTCTGTAAACCGTCGGTGCCAAGTGGCTCCCTATTAATAACTCGGATTATTTTTATTGTTACAGAAAATATTTTAACTGGCATTATATTAGATATTTTATATTATACCTAAAATATATTGAATATTATATAAATACCGTATAACTGCAAATTTTCATTTCTAATTCTCGTGAGTGAACGTTCTAAGATACCTACAATATAGTAAGTTAGTTTTATTTGATTTTCTGTGGTCCATGTCCAAGTTGTATTATTATCTATGACTTTATTTTATTCATACAAACATATGCGAGAAATGTAGAGTACCTCATTTACGTCAATCATAGCATAAACACGATTTTATAGGATTTGTAGAAGATAAGATAGAGCCGGTTATGTCATATATTCATAAATAATCGATGATTGGGTAATACAAACAAACAATCCAATGTGTGACATCGCCAAACATAGCGCATGACATTATGTTCGCCAAGTGTGCTAACATTATGGAGGATTCAATTAAAAGACAAATATTTTTTTCCCAACATTACGTTTTATAAAACTCCAAAAAGCAGAAATCACTTTTCGTTGGGTTCAGGATACTGTAAATACGTAAAGAGTGGCATTTCAAATACATCAATGATGTAGACGTGTATTTTCATGTAAACCGGTTCACATACATATTATTGTTTCTCCATACAAATTTGGTCCACTGGCTTAAATGATATAGATATCGAGATAAAGTTTAAAAAAACTGCTTGTTTAACATCTATTTCAGGTCATTGGGTGCTATGATGCTGTCAGCCTTTTTATTAAATGCAGGGTGACTGCCCCCTGTTGACTAGGCCAAACATATTGCAAATGACCTATAGAATAACCCCTTTGAAGGAATAGATCGAATTACCAGTCACCCTGTATGATAATCCCTTAGTTAGTAAATAAAATTGGCGCAAGAGACACGCTACGGTAATTTACGCCAGTCAAATACACTTCAAGACTTTTAACGATGATGTGGTATGATGGTCTCAATATCACGCATTTATTATTACACCGTCTTTCCCATCACGGAACAATGGTATTCCGGACCTTTGGGAGGCGTGCGCGGGGCCGAAGCCAACACGTAGAGGCCCATCGACACTTTAATGAAATGTAAGGGGTACACCGAGCGGATGTTGCCCTTGCCCGTATCATGGGACACACGCAGAGGCAACACCCGCCGTTACACCGTTATTATTATCAATATTAAAATAACATAATTATATTTCTGGCGATGGGGTTTGTTGCATCCTGAAGGAAGTGAAAAAATAATTATATGTTATACATAATTGAATCTCGAGCAAAACTAGATTCTAAAATAGAACCCTGAGCTTAGTGAGGAATTGAAGTGTAAACTGCACTCAACACTGATATATTCGCTAACGTCTTCGTAAGTGCGTAACTTACTCTCTATGCATCCCACTCGAACTGGCGACAGTGATGTATGTTTGTGATGCGTTAATATATTGAAAATTCAACAAAACTTTACTCAATCCGACCGCCAGAAAGGAAAGATAACGAGCCAACACTGATTAATTGATTATTCATAAGATATATCATCCGGTAGCAGTATGCAACAATTTTCTTTGCCAAGTAATAATTCAAACGAACTTCGTTTTCAAACTTGTATTAAATTTATGGATATGGATTCAAGCTCAAAAGTGTCAGACTAACTATCTAACTTTCTCACAATACTACAATGCCGCAAATGTCTAACTTTTGACAAATTCCGATTGCATACGGTCAGGGTCGTGGAATTAGGTTATGGCCGAGCCTCGGTCATCACACCTTGTGATTTTACTACGCAGTTTGAGCCTCCCAAAATGACCCTTGTTTTGGAATGTTTTGCTGTATAATTTATTGAACATAAACGTAATAGTTTGCAGACTAGTGCATTACTTTTATAAATAGGCCATTTAGTTTGGAATTGGGTCAACCGAGTGAGTTATACTGAAGATTAATGTCAAACGCATGCATGTGGGCTCGTCATAAAATTGACAGATGTACCTATGTTATTTTAATATACCTAACTCAAGATAGATTCGACATCACAATTTAAAATGTATAGAGGCAAATATCTTTAAGAACCGTCCGCTCGCTGACAATAGTACTACTTTTACTGTTAACTAATGCAATAAATAAGTCTAACTATATGAATTCCCAAAATGGATAAATAATATTGCCGCAGCACGTAATTGTTATTTTCAACCGGGTCTGCGTAAGCCCAAGTGTGCCAGAAATCACTTCAGCGTCAAAAGTTTCATTAAGCCCATTTCGTGATCCATCATACGAGGAAAACTGTTATCGCTGTTGTGTTGTTACGGTTTCGTAGGCGAGCGAATAAAGTTAATTAAGATTAATTAATGAAAGCAGTGATTTGATTACAAATCGGTATCAAATATGCGTTAATATTGAGCCAAAATAATTACACGAATAAAAATCTTTCTCACTATTTGTTCATTATTGATGACTAATATAGTATAATAAAAGCGGTATTTTTTACATGTCAAAACACAGACCCAAAATCGTTAGCATTGAGGTAAATTACATGAATCGTCTGAATTTAACAAAAGATTTATTCTTAAGGCAAAATTATACGCACAAAAGGTGCATTTTACCCCTTACTTATTACAATTTTGTACGAATATTATACTCAGCCATCCATGTTGGCTATAGTGAGCCAGTAGCCCGCGACATTGGATGCCAAGTTTGAGACGCAACATTTTAGCAAATTCGCTGAAATACGCCGCAGTAAAATTGTCAAATTGGACTCGACTCGGAGTGATTACCTATTTACTAGATTGAAGCCAGATACACGTAAATAATAAAGTCAGACACTGTTCAAAGGTATTTTGTCGCGTTTCGCTTCCTCGTTATAGTACAAGGTAACATAAATAAAACAGTGTTGTCAAACGGTGTTGCTTGCCATAAAGACGGTTTAACAAGTTATTCACATAATGGTAAAAGCCAATTGTTAAGCGACAAAAAGGGACTTTTTACTAGACTTCGTCACATATATTTATGAATTGTATCCTTTAATCAAGTGACAATCTCGGGCGGGGGCTCATTACAACATAGCAAACGTCTATATTATTTAGCTGTCTTTTAATGTTACAAATATTTTGGCACAAGTTTGTGAGGCATAACTATAACTTTCAACGCTTAACATTTACCAGACCAATGAAACAATCTTATCTCCCATTTTCTTGACATAATTTTCTAAGTATTTTTTTATCGTTAATACGAAAAATGCTTATATTTTTTTCTAAATGAGCATATCTTGTCTTTGTCTTGTCTTTAAATGCGCATTCATCACTGGGTGCAGCTTATCTGATGAAATCTCAATTAACAACAAAAAAAACAAAATATGTAAATTTAACGTTGACAAATAATGATAAATATTTTTTTAATACAGTTACTCAAAAAGTGCTCGTTTTTTGGCTGTTTAGCGTGCGAGAAGTTGTATTTTAAGTGCGTAAAAAGTATGCGTTCCATTTTACGACTACATACCGAGCTGTTTTAATATTTGTCTATTTTAGGTACTACTAAGAAGGAATAAAACTATAAACATATTATTAAGTAATTAATGTTTAAAACATTGATATTTCATATGTAATTATTTACTTTTAGTCATACTAAACATAATTTATAAAATGGTTTATACTTTGAAAAAGTGGCTCATAATGAGACGTGAAATGGAACGAAACGTGTCGTCTGTCATTTAAAGTAGTGGCGTCTTACCAACTTAATGCAAGCACGTTCAAAAACCTTAATAATTATTTTATGTTATTTGCAATACTTCGAGGCATAAATGAGTCGATTGAATTAAAATGTAGGTATATCATAGATTTAGAATTATTAAACTAGATTGTGTAGTTAGGTCAAAAAGTGTGTCCACATGAGAGGTCATTGTTTGGGCTGGTGTCCCTCTCGCACTTACTGACAATGTCAACATTATTCAGTGACGTCATCACTGTCATACATTGGGGATACCAGTTAATTTTCAAAGTCACTACTAAATCTACTAATACCCAATTAAAGGTATTTTTTAACCGACTTCTTTCACTACTGTACATGTATTCGGACTGATACATATAATATCACTAGGAACCACTAAAAATCAACTGAGCTGATGATGGAAGGTCAACTCCTCAATGGTTAGGAGTTAAAGGATAATTCTTTCACTACTGTACATGTATTCGGATTGATACATATAATATCACTAGGAACCACTAAAAATCAACAAATAAATAAACTTTTTAACAAAAAATAAAACCGCCTTCAAAAATAAGCGCGTTACAAAACACGGAGAAACTAAAAAGCCAAAAATAATAAACCTTTCAATTCAGATTTCTTATCGTATTGCAATAAGCTAAACATCCAAATTATAAACAAATCAATTATTTTTGGAGTCGGTACCAGCCTGTGTATGGTTGGGTGGGGCAAACAGGCAATAGCAAGGCGACGAACAGGTCTGGTACCGACTACAAAAATAATTGATTTGTTTATAATTTGGATGTTTAGCTTATTGCAATACGATAAGAAATCTGAATTGAAACTCCGTGTTTTGTAACGCGCTTATTTTTGAAGGCGGTTTTATTTTTTGTTAAAAAGTTTATTTTTAATTATACAAATCTTTGATTTATGGGCATTAAAATAATTACATTATAATTATTTTCTAATTCTTTAAAATATATCGAAACC
Source organism: Leguminivora glycinivorella (assembly GCF_023078275.1). Classification (NCBI taxonomy): domain Eukaryota; kingdom Metazoa; phylum Arthropoda; class Insecta; order Lepidoptera; family Tortricidae; genus Leguminivora; species Leguminivora glycinivorella. Next base: position 26,575,210 of record NC_062971.1, read on the forward strand.
CTAGTTTGAATATAACACTAAAATAAAATAAGAAGTTTTAAAGTCAGGTAATATACAGATAAAAATACTACTACTATGGTAACCTCATTAACACTGGTCACACGTGCGAGAGGGACACCAGCCCAAACAATGCCCTCTCATGTGGACCGTTTTCGCTAGTCTGATACGATCAACTTTCTCTCTCGGTGATAAGATTCAATTTAGTATGGCAAAAAATGTGATTGAGCTGTCCCCTGTAAAGGTCTTTGAGGTATATATTAAACAATCGTCCCAAATCGTAAATGTTTTTGTTTTTATGGCACACAATGAAATAAATTAATTGTGTTGGATGGATAGCAAGATCGAAAATATGAACACAAGTAGGTTCATCCTTTGAATTGTCAAATAATGCGTCAATGTCAATGCGAAAATTGGGAGTTCGGTTTGTTTATCGTTTTATTTCGTTGTAGTAGTGTTTTTTCGCAACTGTATTAAAAAACGTCGTTCGTCACACGTTCGAGAATGTCATTCTTCTCGCACTTATAACGAAATGTACTATTAACCACTAACCACTTCTATGGTTATGCCCTGCTACCCTCATGTTATGGGTTTTCCATATTAAATTTATTTTTGGGCATGTCCATAAAATGACGAATACTGATTTGTGTATGTTAATCAGCGCTACTCGGTCAAACACGTTGCCAATAGCACTATAGATATTATTTGACAATATTGTCATATAAAATAGTCATCCGCCCCTTGATCCTTGATTAAAAACCGGTCAGTGATTTCATTGTTTAAAAATATACAGCTGTTGAATGAAATGGTTCATTTAACAAAACACATATTGTACGCGTGCGACTAGTTTTTTTTATACAACACTTTGAAGATAGCGCATCGTGCAAAAATATGTCAGTAGGTACTCATAAACTTTTAAAACAAATATTATTAGTATGTATAAAAAAGTTTTCTTAAGACGATACAGGAGTCTGAAGTTTTACTTAATATGCCAGTGTACTTGTTTTGTTACCAGTTGTACTTGTAAATTGATTTAATTATCTAGTTGAACATTTGTTTTCATTGTTGAAATGCAAATAAAAAGTTAATCTAATAATTGTCTGCAACGTCATTCCTTGGACCCGACATAAGTTTAACTTCCTTCTCGGAACTAATAAGACTAATAAAATTCACGAGTTGTGACGAAGCGAAACAGGAGGGATACAGGAGGGGTCAATTCTCCATACAAACGCTCTCGACTTATCCTTCCTGATTTTTGAAGATAGAGCAATGATTTTTTCAACACAGATTATTATTATTTTTATCTGTGTCCGTTTTGGTTTTTTTGATATTCTCATTTTTAAAGACGCTAGAACCCATCAAAAATTTCCCAAAACGGCCTTATTGATTATGGCGCAAAAAAAAGGTGTGGTATTCAAAATTGGTAACAATTAGCCAAAAAAACTGAACGGTCCGACATAGATAACTTCATTGTTATTCAGATTCTCAAATTTCGTTACGATTGATTAAGTTTTGAAGGAGGAAACAGTCGAGAGCGGAACCTCGATTTCAAAGATTTTTTCGCAATATCTTTTAACTGAGTTGTTCTGAATGGACAATTTTTTTTTCTATAAGTCTAGTTAATAACACTAGTATATTTAAATAAAATTCCCAAATTGAAAGGGGGGCTTTCCATTTTAGCCTTTTCGCTCGTGTAGCGTCTTAAATTTTAAAGGATACGATCAACAATTACAGATACAATGTAATAAGTACGATTCAGCGCAGCGTATACAAGAGCAAGAGTCAGAACGCATACACTGTATTCCATTCAATCTAAACTTTCCACATTCGTTGGCAGATATTCCTAGTTCGAGTTTCCAATATGTTTTCAATAGAGCACTATCGCGTGGTGCAGTACGATGGATTGATTTTTTTTTCTTTAAAGCCTTGGAAAATGTTGGTTTTGAAGTTTAAACTAGAAACTAAGCCGATACAAAGTACAAAATTTGTGTCGTGTTTAGAGAAAGAGAGCTGCAGAGAGCTGGAAAAAAGAGAGAAAGACTAACGCGATTAAATATGTTTAAAAAGCTTTTTTATCCCGTTTCATTGTTGCAAATTTTACAAAGTTTCAGTCGTCAGCAGCAGGATGCACCCAGCGGCTCACGTCAACCTGTCAACCGTTTCGCAAATACCGCGCTGACAGCTTTAAGCATGCATCTCATCTCGGGATGCATGCTTAAAGCATATATAAAGTATATACTTAATGTATTTTCATCTACCAACCACTATCAGAAATTATTCCCTAAGGATCGACACCACACTAGGGCGTTTCGTATTATATTATCTAGTTATAAAACGATTAGGGATATTATAATCTGTCAGCTGTGTCAAAAGTGACAATCTCTTAACCTGAAATGTTACTGTCTGACTTGTATCAATAAAAACCAAAGGTTCAATAGTTAGGGGGGGGGGGGGGCAAAATATTAACAATATCAACAAAAAATGATTTTCCTAAACCTATATTCATTTTCCAATACCTATCCAAAAATATATCACACGTTAGGGTACAAATGACATTTTTTCCACTTTTTATTTCTACACTTTGCCGACGTGATTGATATACATATTGGGCATATTGGCACCAAACTTAGCTTTCTAATGCTAACGGTTACTGAGATTATCCGCGGACGGACGGACGGACAGACAGACATGGCGAAACTATAAGGGTTCCTAGTTGACTATGGAACCCTAAAAAGAAACTATAAATAATACCACATCACCACGAGTCACGTCAAACTTACAAAATAATGATCAGAATAGACATATTTTCGCTATAGTCGTTGTCAAACTCTACCCCCATATGATAATAAGAAAGCTCATCTCTGAATACACAGGAAACCGAAGCCGTGCTTTAGTGGATTTATCCAGGAAATTAATATTCATCAACCGCTCGCTCATACAAAAATCTCGTCAATCTGGGGCTCTTTTCACAAAAGCTGTTACATACACTTCACAGGTAGGTAGGTAATTCCGCTTGTTTCCCTGCGATGTGCTTAATTTCAAGGAATAGGTCCTTTCTTACGCAAATCACACCCTTAGCATCTAAATATGTCTAAACTCACCGAATAATATGTAGTTAGTTACAGGTAAGTACAAAAATATTTAGCATACAGTGTTTCCTTCGAATAATAAATAAATGTTTTTCAATATTACCTACACTGAGAGAAATTTGCATTGTGAATTTAACAAGTTCAACTTGTTGCGGGTTTATCCGTTTGAAACAAAAGTATTTTAGTAAACGGAGTAAATCACAATGTTGATGATACAAGTCGAATTTGTTCGAACAACAAGGTCAAACTTGTTAAAAGATATTTGATCAGACAAACAAATGTTTAAAATAATATGAGTCATGTTGCTTAAATAAAATGAAACTTGTAGAATGTACTAGTTACATTACACTTAACAAAATCTAACTTGTTGTTTGAACCAAAGAGCACGTGGGCGCTATTTTAACCAAAAAAACTTGTTGAACGAACATGAAAATTGGTTGTTTTTTCTCTCAGTGTAGGCTGCAAGCGCAAGCAGTAGGGAAAAAGCAGTTTCTGGTGGTGTTAACGATTTATTCGAATTAACTTTAACTTAAAAATAATTAAATACCTTTGAGAAAAGTTTAATTACAATAATCAGCAGATTAGTATTATGTTATCATATTATTTAACTATGTTACAGCCCGATAATAACAGATTGTTTTTGACTATATTTTATTAAGAGTAAAATATATGGATAATAGTTAAATAGGCTGACATATTTAAATAGTTTGTAGGTAGACGACAATGAGCGTTACGTCATGTTACAATGGCAATTTCAAATGTTTCCAATTGGTCCCCTAAAATCCAAAGACTAATGAAAAGGTCACTTACTTTTTAACGAGTATTTTTCCAGATTTGTCTGCTTTGAGGATGATCTTGGTATGCATTTTCTCGAGAAACTTGATGGTAGGATTGTTGAGCTGGTTCAGGTTGTACGCCAGTGCGAAAAGCTCTTCGGTCCACATCTGTCAACAAAAGACATTTTTAAGCCAAATTTACATTCAACGAGCATTCATGTGTAAAATAATGATAATAAAATCAAAAAGCATCGAAACTAAGTACCTATAGGTACAACACACTACATGTAAGTACCTACAAGTACATGTACCTATGTATGTATGTATAGCCAGGTAGGGTAAGGTGGGCAACAGAGAACCAGTGGTACACAAGGAACCAACGGTTTTATTCGAAAATGCGACGTTGCCAAACTGCACTGCGAACATAGGCACGCGCCGCTAAGGTTCCCCCGCTCGCTCCCCAGTCGGCGGCCGGTCCGCGTTGAAATTGCACGTGTAGTGAAGTATTTTGTGATTTTGGACAAGAAAACAGAAAAAAATTAAGTATTTAGTTTTTTTATTTTCTCAGAATGTAGTTATGTTTGATTTATCTAATTAATCAGTTGTGCGGAGTGACTATTTCTCTATCTTTTTGACATTCACTGATGCGGCTTTCTTGTGCCGTTTATTTTTTACCGAATTTAAAAAGTGAAAATGTATATCTAGCACACATTGAACCACAAGGCTAGAGTACTCAATGAACCAGGAGGTTCTCTAGGTAATTCTCTAGTTAGCCTTTGGAAGGTCTATTTTGTACAACTTTTGCCATGTTTAAGAGTTAATATAAATATATCTAATATAACGTTACTATATAGTACAAAAATATATGATAATACATATATTATTTAAGTTTTTTGAAGTGCAAGACTTTATTTTTCATATAACGAAGAATATTGTGACGGTTACATTAGTAAACTACTCTTAGTTTAAATAAATAAGCATTTTTGACATTGTAAATGTTGTATTTATTAAATTGCCCCATATTTACCTAAATCAGTTTGTATATTTTGCAATTATTTATCAAAAACTATGCAATTATATAATGGTAGGTTCATTGTGTACTAGGCCGGTTCATTGAATACATAGTACCGGTTCAGTCTGTACCAGAGATTGTACACAATGAGCCATTGTTCATCTTTTAAAAAAACTAAAATATCTCGACTTCTATTCAGTTTTATTAAAAAATAATGATGAAAATTTAGAGCTAGATAAATAACAAATGCACTGAATAAAAAAAATTGAATTTGGACCTATTATGACTGACTTATTAAGATTTAAATTTTTGGTGGCTCATTGTTGGCAACCTCACCCTACGTATGTGTGAATCAAGACATACTCGTAAGTATTATTATCAGTTTATTATTACAAAAATAGACGAGACCGTTAAAGTAACAAGGTGAAAATGATAACAGCTTAATATAGTTAAAAAAATCAATATCAATAACATAGTCCAAGTCTCCAAGATCAATACCAAGCACGTATAGTACCGGAATAATGCATCATATGTACATATCAATCAGAAACAAAAAAAATCACATGTATCCATCCTATTTTTGGTACAGAACACTGAAATATGTAGCTCGGCTATCAATCTTAATTGTTGATATCGCACCGTTAGCGTTATACACATACGTCGGCGTTTAAAGACGACGCTGAAAGCGTGGTATATCAAAATCGGATTTGCACCTGATCCGCTGCCAAGAATAATATTTGTGACAGGCTGAACGAATAAAAGGAAAACCGGGAGGCAGGTGAATCCGAATAGACACTAGAGTTTGAAGTTGCGCTCATTACTGCTAGCACTAAAGAGGCACAATGTTAAAAATATTAGACGGTGCATTTTATACGACCTAAATAGTTACGTTGCGCGCATACAATGCACATTTTAATGGTTACTTTTTCAGTGATATTAATTCTAATTTTAGTGCACAAAATCGGACAGTTCTATCAAAAATAAAAAACTTTAGTACTTATGAAAAACACTGTATTATTTAAAGTTAAGTATGAAACTACAAACCGCTTTGGAAAATATACTTATATTGCCGTTTTTGCAGAAAGGCAAGAGAAGTTTACCATTCGAGCTATCTATATTCCATTTTGCCTGTTTCTTTTGTGGATCCGTTGTTCAGTTTATACAATATTTGCAAGATCGCAAAGCAGACGCTGCAGTATTCAAATATCAGCAAGATACTGATTTCTTGTGATATCCGCAGCGGGTAAGCATTTTAGTTCAGAATGCAACAACACGCTAAAAGAAAGCCGGTGATCAAAAGACGGGGCCCAAAGAAAACGATTACCCTGTACATTTTACTTTTAAACGTCGCAAGCTTTTGTTTTCGCTTCGTCACAACTCGTGAATTTTATTAGTCTTATTAGTTCCGAGAAGGAAGTTAAACTTATGTCGGGTCCAAGGAATGACGTTGCAGACAATTATTAGATTAACTTTTTATTTGCATTTCAACAATGAAAACAAATGTTCAACTAGATAATTAAATCAATTTACAAGTCCAAAACTGGCATATTAAGTAAAACTTCAGACTTTCGAGTTTCGATTGTTTTTCGAAACAGGGCGTGATTGGTGGAGTCAAAGTCAACGCGACACTCAAAGCTTCGGCGTGACATATTGATTAAACGTCCAAAACTCGCATGCTAAGAATGATGGAGCGATACAAAGTTTTTCAATCCAAAAGTATGACAAAGAACAAAACTAGAATGACAAAAATATGTTTCGGCGACCGCCTTACGTTTTACGTTTGACCATCCTTAACGCAACAGCGTAATAAACAGTTATGCTCCGTAAATTATTGAAACGGCGTGTAGGCAGACTATGATTAATAAAACGAGACGTTTATTGTGTTAAGTAGGCTAAAATAGGACTCCAGTCATCATCAATGCCAATTCCGGTAATTTATACCAAGAAAGTTATTTGCCTTCAGGTATACACATTTTAACAATTTCTGTAGATACCTATAAGTCATTATCAGTAAGAATTAAACACCTATTTGGCCACCTAGTACTTATTTAAATTGGCTTATCATAGATAACGTTAAAAGTCTATATTCGACAATAGCTTAAAAGCTTTGTTAGATGCAGAGGTAAAAATATTCATACGATGTCGGCGCCTCTGACCAAAAGTAGATGCAGAAAATCGATTTACGGCAACCTATATAGCGTTTCACAATTCTGGGTTCTAAATGATAGAGAATTACCAGTTAGTACCTAATACGTACCGAATTCTTTATTTAAAATGGATGCGCATGCAATAAGTAAATATTTTTATTGCACCACAAAAATTAGATCAAATAAATAAATCTAATTTTTGTAAGTAAATCTAATTTTTGTGGTGCAATAAAAATATTTACTTATTGCATGCGCATCCATTTTAAATAAAGAATTCGGTACGTATTAGGTACTAACTGGTAATTCTCTAGAAAACAGAGCTTTTGTCAAATTAAATTATGTCTTTCTTTCAGGATCAGTGATAGGTATCCGTACAAAGTCGTCGAAATTTCGTGTGATAAAAGTGTTTGTCTCAAAAATGCTTAGGTAAATCGTACGTGCGCGCATAGATCTAGTGACTTCCGTTCCGACCTTGGCCCGTGTATAGTAACGCATCGGATTTGCCTTTTTTCATGTCTGTCACATCGCACTAAAGACATGGCCGTGCGCAATTTATCACTGACATGACACAATACTGTGGACGGGACCCTGCATTTTTCCTTAATACCTGTGTTGCGCGACATTCATAAAATATGTACCCAGCGTGCGTAGCCGAATGTATAAACGCTCACGAAACGAAACGCTGGTAGATATCTGTCTCTATCGCTCTTGCGTATTGGCGCGACAGAGCCAGACTACCTTTCGCGGCGTTTCGTTTTCGTTTCGCGTCGTAGAAATGCTATTCGGCTACGGGGCCAGGTAACATATTTCGGTCACGTTATTATGTGATGTGACATGTCAATCACCAAAAGTACTTAATTTTTTGACTTTGCATTAGGTACATGCTCGTAGATTAAGTAGGTTTTACTTGTAAAATGTTCAGGCTAAACTATGCAGCTTTGTGTCAGTCCCAGTTATATCTAACCGTAAGTTTAGCTTTGATGGTATCAGCCTTAATAAGTCAGCAACATAATCTGGCGATCGTATGTGCAATAGTGCGTGTGCAAACCACGATGCTGTTTTGTGGCAAAACACTGTTCAAATGTAGTCCCTATAGGTAGAGTATCCTGAATCAAAGTAAGCGAACATCGAAATAATCGTACGATTGTTCTTATACGATTTACTAGAATTTGGTTAAGTCTATTTAAAAGCGTTGTAATGTGTCAATTTAAAAGTGTTGTAAAATATGTCAAACAACATTGTTGGCGCAATTTTATCTTATCACATGAGCTCATTTCTTATTTTATGACGCTTAAAACTAGTGAAATCATTAATTATTTTAATAATAGCAGCATATTAATCCGTGAAATACAATACAAAATATTGAAATTGCGCTTCTTTGCTGAAAACTGTGGAGATTCTAAAATTGGGAACGTTTATTCGTACCTAATCGTTTATGAAAATATACCAACGCTAAACAAAAAACGTTTATTTTCACATTATTGCTGGACTAATGGCCGCCCTTCAAATTGAATAATAAATGCAACAAGTTTCCATGGCGCAAGAGGACGCCTGAAGCGCCGTGCAATATTTACACAGAAGAGGGGCTTCTAAGAAAACTCCATTAAGTACATATACATACATTTGTTATATTATTATGCGTCATAACCGCGATTAGATTGTTTTCAACATCCACACGTGCTATACAAACAAAAACAAGGAAAGATCCGTGAAATTTGTTAAATTACCTCCTAGTTTCGTATACTGTGTGTCCGAGACATTAATCGCGTTTTAAACCCCCAGGTAAAATTGGTCAGACAAACCCTAATCAAGTTAATAAAACAGTCAATTGAATTTATGAAGCGGGGACTTACAGTTTGAACACCGAAGTGCGGTAAAGCGTGGTTTTCGCTCGATATACGAACCGGAAGCTCATTGTTCCGGTGGTTGACTATGTGTGAATTGAGATGATTGAATAGGTCCAATATTAAATATTCAAAACTAGTAACAGCATAGATTTGAAGTATACGTAGGTACTACCTAGGTACGAGGGCAGCAGAGTCGCAACGATAATATGCAGCGATGTAGGTAGACTGTAGGTTCCTGCTGAACCATCATTACAATAAAATCGATGTGAACGGGATTGAATATCGTTATTCGCGCCGTAAAGATCGCGGCGTGTCAAGTACATCGTAACGCGGAGCATTGTCCTGGCGTTCTATTATTAACGAGATCTCTCACGCAGATTTACAGCTTCACGTTACAGCTCGGAAGCAATTTTGGCGGCTTTTTCACATTTTCAATCAGATATCACCTACCGAAAATTCCTAACAAAAATAATTGAAGATGTACGTGGTGGTCTGTTTTATACCTAAATCATGCGCGGATCCGGGGGGGTCATGGTCAACAGGACCCCCCTGAGCCTAAGTTGGCCATACAAATAGACCACGTGACACCCCCCCCCTCCCTGGGGCCCCGGGCCTTTACCACGTGACCCCCCCCCCCCCCCTTGGGCACGAAGCTAGATCCGCGCTTGACCTAAATGTATATGTACCTAATAAATGTAATTATTTATATTATTACTATTACTAAATATAAAAGACAGATAATTTCAGCTTCTTAAGAAGTGTCAATAGGGAATTAAATATTGAATGGAGGTCGTTAAGAATTATGTTTCGGGAAATAAATCCACGCGCGCGAAGTCGTGGGCATCAGTTAGTCCACTATAAATTATCTCAAAAACAAATTTAATTTTATCGAGGGTAAGAGATAACAGATAAAGGTACACCTGCTCCAATTACCCGCTGAGGAAAGCCAAAACGGTTATGATTTTAGCAAATAATTTTCAAAGCTATGTTTGTCAACTTATTTGGAGTGTTTCAACACTTTTAACCAATTAAAAAGATAATCAGAAATAGTTATTGTTAAAGCTCATTAAGCCTGGATCTCTGGCCATTGCATTGCAATGTACTTTATTTTATACGTATATAGATATTTATTATATCTGCACACAAAATATACCATTTACAATTCAAAAATGGCTTATGTTTAACTGAGCACCTAATTTAGTAACATTTCACACCAAATAAAATCCATTCTAGCTCTAGCACCAATTTTAGTAAATGAGCACCAAAATCAGTGTACCAATTTAATGAAAAATGATAACCAAATATTGTAACTTTTGTTAAAGAAATAATAACTAATTACCTAAAAATTGTAAAATGATCACCAACATTAAAACACCATTTTAATGTAAATGGAAACCAAAATTGTAAGATTTTGCCGTGCTATTAAAGTACATAACACCCAAAATAATCGTTGTCAACCCAAAAATAATTAATGAGCACCAATGTTGTTACCGCATTTTATTACAATATGATACTCAAATACTATTGGCCTAAAAGTAGTCTGTGTGGGGGGGTCGCAGTTCTAACCTAACCAATCCCACTTATTGTAGCAGTTTGTCTGTATACGGGTCGCAGTTCTAAACTAACCTAACCCACTTTTTGGTAGCAGTTCGTCTGTGTATGGGTCGCAGTTCAAACCTAACCTAACCTACTTTTTGGTAGCAGTTCGTCTGTGTGGGGGTCGCAGTTCTAACCTAACCCACTTTTTGGTAGCAGTTCGTCTGTGTAGGGGTCCCAGTTCTAACCTAACCTAACCCAGTTTTTGGTAGCAGTTCGTCAGTGTGGGGGTCGCAGTTCTAACCTAACCTAACCCACTTTTTGGTAGCAGTTCGTCTGTGTAGGGGTCGCAGTTCTAACCTAACCCAACCCAGTTTTTGGTAGCAGTTCGTCTGTGTAGGGGTCGCAGTTCTAACCTAACCTAACCCACTTTTTGGTAGCAGTTCGTCTGTGTGCGGGTCGCAGTTCTAACCTAACCTAACCCACTTTTTGTTGCAGTTCGTCTGTGTAGGGGTCGCAGTTCTGACCTAACCTTACCCACTTCTTGGTAGCAGTTCGTCTGTATAGGGGTCGCAGTTCTAACCTAACCTAACCCAGTTTTTGGTAGCAGTTCGTCTGTGTAGGGGTCACAGTTCTAACCTAACCTAACCCATTTTTTGGTAGCAGTTTGTCTTTGTGGGGGTCGAAGTTCTAACCTAATCGACTTTTTGGTAGCAGTTCGTCTGTGTGTGGGTGTGTTCTAACCTAAACTAACCCACTTTTTGGTAGCAGTTCGTCTGTGTAGGGGTCGCAGTTCTAACCTAACCTAACCCACTTTTTGGTAGCAGTTTGTCTTTGTTGGGGGTCGCAGTTCTAACCTAACCTAACCGACTTTTTGGTAGCAGTCCGTCTGTGTGTGGGTCACAATTCTAACCTAACCTAACCCACTTTTTGGTAGCAGTTCGTCTGTGTATGGATCGCAGTTCTAATCTAACCTAACCCACTTTTTGGTAGCAGTTCGTCTGTGTAGAAGTCGCAGTTCTAACCTAACCCAACCCACTTTTTAGTAGCAGTTCGTCTGTGTAGGGGTCGCAGTTCTAACCTAATCTAACCCACTTTTTGGTAGCAGTTCGTCTATGTGCGGGTCGCAGTTCTAACCTAACCTAACCCAGTTTTTGTTGCAGTTCGTCTGTGTAGGGGTCGCAGTTCTGACCTAACCTTACCCACTTCTTGGTAGCAGTTCGTCTGTATAGGGGTCGCAGTTCTAACCTAACCTAACCCAGTTTTTGGTAGCAGTTCGTCTGTGTAGGGGTCACAGTTCTAAACTAACCTAAGCCATTTTTGGTAGCAGTTTGTCTTTGTGGGGGGTCGAAGTTCTAACCTAACCTAACCAACTTTTTGGTAGCAGTTCGTCTGTGTATGGATCGCAGTTCTAATCTAACCTAACCCACTTTTTCGTAGCAGTTCGTCTGTGTAGGGGTCGCAGTTCTAACCTAACCTAACCCACTTTTTGGTAGCAGTTTGTCTTTGTGGGGGGTCGCAGTTCTAACCTAACCTAACCGACTTTTTGGTAGCAGTCCGTCTGTGTGTGGGTCACAGTTCTAACCTAACCTAACCCACTTTTTGGTAGCAGTTCGTCTGTGTATGGATCGCAGTTCTAATCTAACCTAACCCACTTTTTGGTAGCAGTTCATCTGTGTAGAGGTCGCAGTTCTAACCTAACCCAACCCACTTTTTAGTAGCAGTTCGTCTGTGTAGGGGTCGCAGTTCTAACCTAACCTAACCCACTTTTTGGTAGCAGTTCGTTTGTATGCTGGTCGCAGTTCTAACCTAACCTAACCCACTTTTTAGGAGCAGTTCGTCTGTTTATGGATCGCTTCGCTGTCTCATGAGACTGGTCAAAAGCGCTGTGCATGAGGTGCGGTGTGCAGGGGGTTTATCGTGAGGAGCTACTAAATTTGGTGTTATTATATTTGGTAATATACCTATATGCATATTTTTTGGTAATCCATTATTTATTTAGGTTACAAAAGTGCATTAATTTGGGGCTCAAAATCTGGTGCTCATTTACTATTTTTGGTGCTACTTTACTATTTAATGTAAACGGTTTACTAAAACTGGTGGCAGTTGTATAATTTTAAGTAACATTATTTTGGTGCTCAACTACTTTTTTTGGTCGCAATGGTTGGGGTACCAAAACTTTTTTTGGTGCTCATTTAAATAGTTGCCTTCAAAAATCATGACTTCATTTTTTCTACCGCATACAACAGATTTTGACAATTCCTCCTTGCGTTATCCCGGCATTTGCCACGGCTCATGGGAGCCTGGGGTCCGCTTTGACAACTAATCCCAAGATTTGGCGTTGGCACTAGTTTTAACGAAAGCGACTGCCATCTGACCTTCCAACCCGAAGGGTAACTAGGCCTTATTGGAATTAGTCCGGATCCTCACGATGTTTTCCTTCACCGAAAAGCGAATATCGAACCATAACTAATCATGTAACTTAACTATTTAAGTAGGTAGGTATGTGTCAAACAGTATTCCATCAATTTTGTATGAGACCCGTTATTTATTTAAGGGTTGATGCTCCTTAGTAATTATATATGGATAATCTTCAAAAGGATAATCGGAATAGCTACATTTATATACTTTACAAAACATTTTTCGCAAAATTAAATATGTACATATTAAAGGACGCTGCTGCCGTAAAACCACTGAATTAAAAACGGAGATATAAAATGTTTCATTTCTAAAGTTTAATTTAGTAAAACATCATCAACTGCGAGAGACTGGATACATCCCTTTCTTTTCAGGAACTTATAAAGTGGTCATCGGCTCTAGGAATTGGCTTCGTAAAAGATAAGCTATGCCTAAAAGGAGAAGTCCTCTAACTTTTACTAGGTAATTTTTCCAAAGGATATCAACCTAAAAATATATGAAATTCTAAACGCATGCCAAGTAACTGTCTTGCGTGTCAAATGTGGTCCAGTCGCGGAGCTAGCGTAAATAAACTGTCGACCTTTTGTTAGAACGTATGCTAGCTGATCAAATCACAAGAATCTGGGCAACAGTCAAGACAAGTTTCCGGCGATCAAACTCGTCAGACCGATCCTTCATCAGGGAATATACGAACTGGCTGGATGCTAAGGAATTATAAACAATTTACATGAACGACAACGTGTTATAACTGATCGTAATATTGGAAACCGTCTGAATGTTGACGGACATATTTAATACATCTACTACATTAGTATTACAACTAAATCATAGCTTTACAGTCTTTAAGTTATCCTATGACCGTGAAAATGATATATGGAAAGATTAAAACAATGTTATCATGGCCATTACTGTCATTAGTAGGTTGTTAGAAAATATATTGTTGTCTATTGTCATTACTTAACAACGGTTTGTAGTAGGTAAGTTTCCATTTATTAAACTACTGAGTAATGTCGGAAAGTTGATATTCTGTATATTACGAACGACGTAATATCAGCACCGCACCCAGTACTTTCAATAATTAGGTAGTTCAGTAACAAGTCTAACACATATTACCCACACCCTGAGACACTCACGTCAGTAGGTAATGACCTAAATGACAATACAATATGCACACGTATGTGGGACGCGTGCATAGCGCATGTTAAACCGCCATGCAGAAAAATGGGGCTTAGCGCGATCAATGAATGAATCCCAGCTTAACGGAGCGTAAGGGCTCTTTTAACTGGAGGAAATACGGAATTCGAATGTCAATTGTATTATGTCACAATTTTAGGTATAACGTCCAGGTTTAACCCTTTTCAGGAAAAGAGTCAATGATGACTTTAATCATACAACACTTAGGTATCACCACTGCTTACAAAAGTTCCCCGTTTTTACGTCTAATCGCATCCAATGCAGCTCCAGATAAACATTCTAGTGCACGATATTCGCGGTGAAATGTGCCACGGGCAGCGAGTACGGTCCGTCGGTTCACCGAACAACGTGGAACGCGGGACGATGCCAGTGCACATAGATGACGTTTCCTAAATTATTGGCGACGTTACCGAGGGATACACTGAAATATGCGGTAGTCGATGAGAGTAAGAGTAGGTACAGATGTACGGTACCTACTACTTATATCCTAAAATCAAAGGTCAATTCTTGTACGTAGATTAAGTAATTTCTCTTTTTAACTTGATCTTTACCTATTCCACGGTATGTTCCGTGAAAACATATTATTTTTAATTACATTTAAATCTACAAAAAATAAACTCCTATACCTGCGAAATAATATCTCGGACTTTAAAATAAATGCCAGATTTGACACAGACATGGCACAATTTTCGGTTGTAGGTTTGAGTTAATTGTAATGAATGTTTTACAACAGCGCCATTAAATAAAACGTTTTACTATTTTTAATGTATAAAAGTTAATGAATATAAGACAAATGGAAATTCTATCGGTAAACAATAGTATCTACGTTTATTTCATTTCATTTCGAAATAAATAATAAATTCTGAGAATAAGGAATCTGAGATCCATAAGAACATTATTAACGTATCAAACTGTCGGATCTCCTCCTAGTACTGATATGCTCGTTGTGAAGCACCAATTTCGAAAAATAGGATATAAAAATCGTTTCTATATGTGTCATTTTATTGGAGATAATCAATGATTTGATAATTCTGGTCATTATGGAATAAATATAAATAACATTATTTTATTTTATCACTCTACTACACGTCCGGTACGTAGGTTGACTGACACACAATTGCCAATGTGAAGTTTTTATCACATCATAAAAACGTTAATTTGTAGGACAAAATTATTTTTACAGTTACGTCTGGGGAAACCCCAAGGAGACCCGCACATCCATAAATACGTACGAGTAAATTCGCAGAAATCAGTTAGGTGTATGCCAAATGTTTCGCCAGGGAGCCATAATGTTTCGCTTTCGAATTTCAAAAGGGAGTGATGTCCCGTGTTGACCAAGCGGCGCAGTCGAATAAATCCGAACGCTGAAACCGACGGATACTTTTGAAAAGGGAGTCATAATAATTACGAGTATGTTGGAAAATGCAGTGCATTTCTTTTTTCTTTCTTTCTTTTCTTTTTCTAAGTAGGTAATTAGGTATAGTTTTTGTCGTAGAGGAGATTATTATCACCTACTTTGATAATCAGAGTGAGGGAGGTACATTTATATCTCAGAGCTTTAAAGGGGAACACATGGCGTACGGAAATATAAAGCTCCCGGTTTTAGAAAAGAATCAAGAAAATATTAGGCTCTGTTCACCTTGCACATGTTGAGAACCTATAGCGTAATTTTGGGGAAGACAGACTTTCTTACCCTTGTTTCTCAGTAGTGAACTGATGAAACTGTGAGATATGTTTTATTGAGTATTTATTTATTTAATCTTTATTGCACCACAAAAAAAGTACAACTGGCGGACTTAATGCCTCAGGGCATTCTCTACTAGTAGGTGTAGTATATGTGTACCTAATGTAAATAATCTGAATGTACATCCTGTTTTTTCCTTTTTTTGTAATTAATTATAAATATTATGTTTAAAGAAATAACTAGGACTAAAAAGGTGGAGAAATAAAATGCAACAGACAAATAACTATAAATGAACCCCTTATACAGCGTGACTCGATGGCCGACGGCAACTACGGCAAGTTGGCAGAGGATTTCAGTCCAGGCAGCCAATTTAAAACTAACGAAACATGACGCAGCGGCCAACCACAATGTACGTTAAAATTGCTAACTTCGAGTCCGTGAGGACCGTTTTGTGTCGATATTGTCTCATAAAACTACATATTAGGTACTTATTTGGCCTATAAATTGATATACTAATGCTAGAAAATATTAACAAGATAATGTAATTTTTTTTTGGACATAACATAATAGTACAAACTTGCTATGCAGCTGCTCTCGGAAACTTGGGAAATATCCTTTGGAACAAAGTATTACATGTATACAAAAGTATATACATATATAAATCATAATACCGCCCGAAGCTAACGTTTTTTACAAGCTTTTAATTAAGGCTGTTGGTTTATGTAATTCCTAAGAAGTTCCTGCAAGATAAGTAGAATGGGCCAGTCTAACGTATTCGCAAGCGACCCACAAGACAGGTTATCTGTCCATTCTCCCTTTTCGCTACATACAATTTTCACTTATTATCGGCTACACTCTTAACGCGTAGCGCTTGCTAGCACTGAATGTGTTAACATTTTAACCCTTGCGCTGACAATGCCACGCCTGTCTACGTACTGTCACTATGGTTCGCCTGTGGATATACTGTCAGCGAAAAGGAAAGGAAAATAGCTAGTTTCTTTATAAATCTGCCTATGTAATGGTCTATATATATTTGATGCTTCTTCGTTCTATCTATATGTGAATAATGAGACGGGAAACCTTTACTTATCAGAGGAAATATTATTATTAGAGAGCGGATTTCATGTAGCGATTTAAATATTAATATGGATATGATTAGTGCATTTTTTTTAATTACATGTCATGTGGATTATAATAAGGTCTTACAATCTATTATTATTACATCGCACACCGCAAAATTCGCTGACTATTTAGATTAAATTAATGTTATTTTACAAAAATTACTACATTTAAAGAAATAGTATTTTATTCTAAAGAAAGGAGTTTGTATACAGCAGCGATTATTTTATTTTTCTATTCTTTGAGTCGTAATATATAAGTTTTAACAAGAATTCAAATAAATAAACTATTAAAAATTAACAAACATATTTTTATTAATTAATTTTATTATCATTATTATTTTTGGCCAATATTCACAAAAGCATCCAAAAAGGACTTTACTTTTATACATTTTTTGTGTGTACTAAAAATAATAAATTATGCGAGTCATATCCATATTAATATTTAAATCGCTACATGAAATCCGCTCTCTAATTATTATACTCTTAATAAAACAATACGAAACTGACCTGAGCAATTTCCTTCCTCGTGCAGCAGAAGTTGATGAAGGTGACGTTGACAAAATCCGCCCCATAGCACACGGTCACAGTCTTCTCTTCCAGCGAGCCCTGCGATCCGAACAACACCACGTTCCGGATCTTTTGGTCCTAGGACAAGGAGAGAAAAAGATTTCAAATCAGTGTTTCTCAATGTTAACAGCGCTTAGATTTCCTTCGTTGTTTACTCTTATACCCATACCCACCACACCCACCAATTGGATGTGACCGATGGCCCGTTATTACCCGTTGAGCTTAACTTTAAGACGCTACGGGAGCGAAAATGCTAAAATGGAAAGGAGTCCCCCTATCAATTTAGGAATTTCAGTTAAATATACTAGTGTTATTAACTAGATTTATCGAAAAAAAATGTCCATTAAGAACAACTCAGTTAAAAGATATCGCGAAAAAATCTTTAAAATCGAGGTTCCGCTCACGACTGTTTCCTCCGTCAAAACTTATTTAAACGGAACGAAATTTGAGAATCTGAATAACGGACCATAATCTGTGTCGGACCGTTTAGATTTTTTGGCTAATTGTTACCGATCTTGAGTATCACACCTTTTTTTGAGCCATATTGAAAAAGGCCGTTTTTAGAAAGGCCATGCCAGGATAAGCTAAGTGAATCTGCCCCCAGCGAGTTTTGGCTTGAATTTTTTTTTATTGATTCGTCTTTGTATTAGTATCGAGTATGCCAAATTTCAGCTCCCAAAACTTTATAGTTTAGTAATTAAAAAAAAAAACGAAATTTGAACTTTCTTCGATATTTTTTTTCTGGGCAGCCGATTTCGACGTGCGTCACGTATATTATGCATGTAAGTAGGACAATTATATGATATTAATTTTGTGTTATGTTTCCATACAAAAACTCAAAAAAAAAATTTCAAAAAAAAAAAAAAATTTTTTTTAAGTATTATCATGCAAGCGACACCTCCAGATTTTTCATCAAAGTAAGCCTCTTTAATAAGCTACCAAATGAATATAAATACTTAATTTTATCTGTGGTAGAACAAGGTGTTTTTTTTAATTGAATACATCACAATACATTTACTCCCATACACGCTCGTTAAAAGGTTAAAACGAATCGCTGACAAACTCCAGAGAAACGTGCGCGTTGGTCATAAACACTGACCACTAATAAAAATTAAAAAAAAATATATATGAATATGTTTTTTTTTTATAAAAAAAAGTCACAAATTGCAAAAAACTTTTCATATACAATTTCTATGAAAAACATTTTTTTTTCACATGGTGTTTTTCTGATGCCAATCGATTCCATTCCTATTCAGTATCGAAAGTTTCTTTGAGCTTAACTTGCGGTAATGTACTAAAGAGCCACATATTGAAGAAAACTTTTTCCACATTTACCCCATAACAAAATGTATGGAAAATGTATCCATTGATTTGTGGGTTTTTAATGCAAAGCAAGTATTGATACTGGATAAGAATGGAATCGATTGGCAACAAAAAAACTGTTTGTAAAAAATAGTTTCATTTTTGTAGATATCTACATATACACACTATGGGGTAAATGTGGAAAGTTTCCTACAATTTTCGGCTTTTAGTACATTACCGGAAGTTAAGCCCTAAGAAACTATTGATACTGAATAGGAATGAAATCGATTAGCATCAGAAAAACACCATGTAAAAAATTTTTTTTTTTCATAGAAATTGTATAAGAATTTTTTTTCGCAATTTTTTTATAAAAAAACATTCATATATATATATATTTTTAAAATTTTTATTAGTGGCCAGTGTTTATGACCAACGTACACGTTTCTCTGGAGTTTGTCAGCAATTTTAACGAGCGTGTATGGGAGTAAAATGTATTGTGATGTATTCAATTAAAAAAAACACCTTGTTCTACCACAGATAAAATTAAGTATTTATATTCATTTGGTAGCTTATTAAAGAGGCTTACTTTGATGAAAAATCTGGAGGTGTCGCTTGCATGATAATACTTAAAAAAAAATGTTTTTTTTTTTTAATTTTTTTTTTGAGTTTTTGTATGGAAACATAACACAAAATTAATATCATATAATTGTCCTACTTACATGCATAATATACGTGACGCACGTCGAAATCGGCTGCCCAGAAAAAAAAATATCGAAGAAAGTTCAAATTTCGTTTTTTTTTTTTAATTACTAAACTATAAAGTTTTGGGAGCTGAAATTTGGCATACTCGATACTAATACAAAGACGAATCAATAAAAAAAAATTCAAGCCAAAACTCGCTGGGGGCAGATTCACTTAGCTTATCCTGGCATGGCCTTTTTGATTGGCTCTAGCGTCTTTTAAAATAAAAATAGCAAAAAAATCAAAACGGTCCGACACAGATAAAAATAATAATAATCTGTGTTGAAAAAATCATTGCTCTATCTTCAAAAACCAGGGAGGAAATAGTCGAGAGCGTTTGTGTTGGAAATATGGACGCCTAGACCTTTATGCAGAGCAATCCTCTTTATCGACCTGGTTGCTAGCATAATGTTGACAGTGTTGTTTACATTCTTCTGTCATTACCGTTTGTCACTCGCGTTTTATACCTAAAGTTATTTCCACTTAATATAGTTTATAATTGCTTTATAAAGCCTTGTTTTATTCCTTCAGGTTATGGGCCGTCCCATTCCTGCCGTTTAAAAGTTATTTTTGCGTTCCGATTAGTAAAAAGTGAAAGTAAAAATGTCGCGTGTATAACTTCCAGTTAGTTACCGTGCTCGCGATTATTTCTATTTTTCAGCTATTTCAGGGTAAGTTAGCACTGTAAAGATGTCGAACAGTAATTCTATGATGTCAATTGAAAAGCTTACTGGCAGAGAAAATTGGGCTAGTTGGAGTTTTGCTGTGAAAGCGTATTTACAGCATGAAGACTTGTATGAGTACATAGTAACAACTCCGGATCCCTCCGAATCAAAGTCAGTCAGGCAAGATGTTAAGGCGAAGTCAAAATTGATATTACTGGTAGACCCGATACTCTATGTGCATATTCAAGATGCTAAAAGCGCAAAACAGGTTTGGGATAATTTAACGAAGGCTTTTGAGGATAGTGGATTAACTCGGAAGGTGGGTTTATTAAAGGAACTTATTAATACTAATTTAGAAAACAGTTCCTCCGTAGAAGAGTATGTCAACAAAATAATGACAGCGGCACACAAATTAAGGAACATAAAATTTGAGGTTGACGATGAATGGCTTGGTACCTTAATGCTGGCAGGCTTACCTGACATGTATCAGCCAATGATAATGGGTTTAGAGAGTTCTGGTATGAAGATTAGTGCTGACTTGGTAAAAAATAAATTATTACAAGAAGTTAAGGCGACGACATCGTCAGACACTACCGCACTTTATACAAACACTAAAGGTCAACCTAGATATAACCCTCAGAAGTTTAGAAAGGGTCCGAGATGCTTTTCTTGCAATCGCTATGGACATCTCAGCAGAAATTGTCAAAATAAAAAAACAAATGGAGAGAAGAGCACCGGGTATGTAGCGGCATTTTCAGCATTTTCAGCCGCCTTGACCGATGACTCCGAACACTGGTATGTTGACAGTGGAGCTTCAGTTCACCTTACAATGCGAAAGGATTGGCTCACAAATATAACATCGCCTTCTGTAACGAATATAACAATAGCCAACGACCAAGCATTAAAAATCGAGTGCATGGGTATTGTATATGTCGAAGTAAAGGTGAATGGCAAAATTGAGACTATACAGGTGAAAAATGTTCATTATGCTCCTGACCTGAAAACAAATTTGCTCTCTGTCAGTGAGATTGTTAAAAATGATTGCAGACTAGATTTTCACAAACAAGGCTGTGACATATATAACGAGAATAAACTATTAGTCGCAAGGGCAAAGTTAGTCAACAGAACATACCAGTTAATTACGAATGAAAATAATCAATCCAAAGGAATGATGGCAAAGACAATAACTGATGATGATCCTTTTTTGTGGCACCAGAGAATGTGTCATTTGAATTTTTCAAGCGTTAATAAAATACCGGAATGTACTGAAGGAGTAAAGTTGACACCGAGTAAGAGCGATACAACTTGCGTAACATGTCTTGAAGGCAAGCAGACACGACGACCGTTTCCTAACGAGGGCTCCCGGGCAACCAGTTTGCTAGAGCTTGTGCATAGTGACGTCTGTGGGCCGATGAAGCATGATTCTTTGGGAGGAGCAAGGTACTATGTCACCTTTATCGATGATTTTTCTCGGAGAGTACATGTATATTTTATTAAACATAAAAGCGAAGTATTTCAAAAATTTGTGGAATTCAAGAATAGAGTTGAAAATGAGTTAAACGCAAAAATAAAAATCCTGAGAAGCGACTGCGGGACCGAATATAAAAATAAAATTTTTGAAACTTTTTTGAAGAAACACGGTATTCTGCACCAAACTTCTAATCCTTACACTCCTGAAAATAACGGTCTCAGCGAAAGGATGAATAGAACCTTGACAGAACGCGCAAAATGTATAATTTTAAATGCGAAATTACAGGACACATTTTGGGCTGAAGCGGTTGCCACCTCAGCGTACATAGTGAACCGCTCACCGTCTCGCGTTCTATCCTACAAGACCCCGCATGAAATATGGACTGGAAAGAAACCTAATTTAAATCATTTGAGGATTTTTGGTTGTCATGCGATGGTGCATATACCCAAAGAAAAGAGGACGAAGCTCGAACCAAAGTCACGTAAATTAATTTTTGTTGGATATAGCGACTGTACCAAGGGCTACCGCTTCATAGACCCTGAAAGCAAAAAAGCTATTATCAGTAGAGATGTTGTGTTCCTGGAGGCTTCGGTTGAGCGAAACAAAGTTGATGATGTACCTGAAAAACAAGAAAATGTTAGTAAAAATGTGACAGTAACTAAAAAACATGAAGATTGTAATGAAATGAGAGAAAATAAGACTGTAAACTTACCTTTATTTGAAGATAAACCGACTTGTTCAAATACTGAAGATCAGGCAATAGAAGCGCAGGATGACTCGCAAAGACCTTCCACGTCAGATGAATCTGATCAGTTTGATACGGGCCATGATGAAACATATTTGCCAGATGAAACATTTTTGCCTGATGAAACATGTCATTCTTCACCGCAGCCTGTGATGAACTTAAGACCACTTCCACACCGAATGGAGAGGAGAAGAGATAATGAAACTGATCATGTACCTACCTCTCTCATGTGTATGAGTGGAGAGTCTCCGATGAGTTTTTTAAACAGTGACCCGTTGAGCTTACAAGAAGCTCTTTGTAGTGACAAGGCTGATGAGTGGAAGAAAGCTATGAACGAAGAATACCAGTCTTTGTTAGAAAACAATACATGGACACTTGTCAACTTACCAGATGGAAAATCTGCTATTCCATGTAAATGGGTGTATAAGACGAAGTTAGATGCCAATGGAATGGTATCACGCTACAAAGCTAGACTTGTAATAAAAGGTTTCAAACAAGTTAAGGGTATTGATTACCATGAAGTGTATGCCCCTGTGGTCCGATATGGTTCAATAAGATATTTGATGGCTTTAGCTGCAAAATATGGACTTACAATACATCAGATGGATGCGGTCACGGCTTTTCTACAAGGAGAAATAGATGAAGAGATTTATATGTCTTTACCTCCTGGTTATGAAGACCAAAATAAAGTCTGTAAATTGAACAAATCCATATACGGGTTAAAACAAGCTAGCAGGCAATGGAATAAGAAATTGAATAGTGCCTTAATAGAAATTGGAATGACTCGCTCAAATATAGATCCATGTGTGTATTATCGCATCATAAATGAAGATGACATGCTTTTTATAGCGGTGTATGTAGACGACTTGCTATGTTTCTTTAATAATGAGAAGACCTCACAGATGGTGAAAGAAAAAATAAAAGAAAAGTTTCGCATGAAGGACTTGGGAATTGCAAAACAATGCATAGGATTTAAAATAACTCAAGATGTTAAGAATGAAATCTCAATAGATCAGTCCCTCTACATAAAAATGATACTTAGTCGCTTCGGGATGGAAAACTGTAGGCCGGTATGGACACCAACTGATCCAAATGTCAAGTTGAAGAAAGCTGAGAATCAAGGAGAAATATTAACAGATATTCCATACCAGGAGATTATTGGCTGTCTATTATACCTATCACAAGGTACTCGACCCGATATAACTTATATAGTGAACTCACTGAGTCGATACAACAGTCAGCCTACCGCAGAACATTGGATGGCGCTAAAACGTGTCATGAGGTACCTTAAAGGTACAATTAATTTGAAACTTACTTACAAGAGGAATATAAGTGAGATTATTTCTGGCTACTGCGATTCAGACTGGGCAAACAGTGTTGAAGATCGAAGATCTTGCACAGGTTATATATTTTTATTTCAGGGTGGTCCACTTAGCTGGAATTCAAAGAAGCAACAGACTGTTGCATTATCCACGACCGAGGCTGAATACATGTCTTTGGCCTCAGCAATCCAAGAGGCTCTTTGGTTGAAACAGCTAGAGGAAGAATTTGAGCCTCAACATAAAGGTATACCCATAACCCTTTATTGTGATAATATGAGTGCGATTAGTCTTTCAGGAAATGCAGTCTATCACGCTCGCAGTAAACATATAGATGTTCGTTTTCACTTTCTGCGTGAGAAGATAGCTAGCCGACAAGTGGCCGTTAAGTATAAAAGCACTGGAGACATGATTGCCGATATACTGACGAAAGGTCTCCAACGAACGAAGCATGAATATTTTTCTGCGGCCCTGGGCTTGGCTCCAAAGCGTCTGCGTCCAGGAGAGGATGTTGGAAATATGGACGCCTAGACCTTTATGCAGAGCAATCCTCTTTATCGACCTGGTTGCTAGCATAATGTTGACAGTGTTGTTTACATTCTTCTGTCATTACCGTTTGTCACTCGCGTTTTATACCTAAAGTTATTTCCACTTAATATAGTTTATAATTGCTTTATAAAGCCTTGTTTTATTCCTTCAGTTTGTATGGAGAATTAACCAGTATCGTATCGTCTTAACCAACCCCGTAATGCTTGCTACGCTGTATGTCGTAGCAGTTTATGCAGAGTATGTCCCGCTAAATGATGTCATGGATGCGTGAAACCAAGGTTTTAGTGCCACTTGTACCACCCGCTTAACTCAAGGTTAGTGGGCTGTCAACTGTCTAATCTTATACTTTAAACGAGCAATTCTTGTATATTTATTTATTTATTTATATATACCGACGATCTCGGAAACCGCTCTAACGATTTCGCTGAAATTTGTTATGTGGGGGTTTTCGGAGGTGAAAAATCGATCTAGCGTAGCCTTAGATCCCGGAAAACGCGAATTTTCGAGTCTTCATGAGTTTTTCTTTCGCTCTTGTAAACGTAAAATATGGTAATTAATTTCGCCGCGCGCGCATCGATTCCGCTTAGCTCAGTCGTACGAGGTCGGTCTAATGTACGCAGATAGATCGTAGGTGTCAGGGTTTCGAATCCCGGCCAGCAATTAAGTTTTTGTTTTTGTCAATTAGGTCGTGTAAATGGAATCCTGGAAGGTTTTTGGCATATGAGGTGTCTCCATTAGTTAGTCAAAGCGGTTGTTAAAAAGTGAAGATAAATACATAAATACCTAAACAAATTTCAAATATAAGCAGATGCCAGTTCAAAACTATAGAGTTTATATTTTATACGCATTACGTTTTATTATTATGAACGATGGTTAATAGACCAAAAACATGTTTCCATCAAATATGTTTTCTAGACGAGGGCGAATGCTATTAAAGAAATATATTACACTGTAAGAATGGATTATATTGCCGCTTCTGCGCTATTTTTATACGTCTACGCTGTTAAGATTAGTGAATGGAATCGTTAATAAATAAAATAAATACAAGATTCTTGACGCCCATATACTACATCAGCATGCTCTACTTAATATTTATAGGTATTATATCGTTACAATAAAGTTTACAGATCATACACAAGTGATCTACTAATTTTATTCATTACAACATGATTATACAGCTTGCAGTGAATCAGCGTTGCCAGACGGTCCCAAAAGTCACCATTTTGGTGACTTTTGGCCCTCCTTGGTGACATGGGAGTTACTTACGGTTTTTGGTGACTTTTCGGGCTAGCTTGAAATGTCAAGATATTTTTTGGATAAGTGACAATGCTGCAATATTATCTAATATGAACGTACCATAGTTTACTAAGCCCATAGTGTAAAACCCTTAATTTGACCCGAGCCCGACTTCATATCACAATTCTTCACATCACAGTTTACGTGAAGGAGTAAATTAGTTTGATTGTAATCATTATTTCATGTTAGTGCGATAGTTAATTTTATGAAGTTTGTGCTGTAAATGCTGTAATGCTATTTGTACCGCAGAGGTACGATATCAATTCTTTAGAGCATATTAATTATTAACAGGGTGTCCACTTTCTGGAAAGTCAGGGAAACTCATACTTAGTGGTCATGGAAATGATTTGGAGGTCAGGGAAAAAATTGGCACCAAGAAAAGAAAACAACAATTATTGAAAAAATAATATGATTTCTTGGTTTGGGCCTTGGGCCACATCCATGACAGCAAAGATGGATTCCTGCTACTGAATTTTAGGCAACAGAATTGTCTCTTTAGACTTTCTTTGACAAATATAGTACCTGGCCTGGAGGTATATCTTCATGCTCTAGCTGATCTTAATTCATCCGGCCCAAAATCGTAAATGTGGAGAAATCCAGATCTTTTTTTTTACATTGTGTGCCCCACCGACATATTCCAAAATGGCGAGGGGGGGTTGGAAAAAATTCAGTTATTGTGATTCAAACTAACTGGAAAGTTGCACTACAATGCATGTCACCATGTATAACATTCATAAGGTGGTGGTTTTGCTAGGGCGACGTGAAAGGGGGATTCTAGCCCTTGACGAACCACGTTGCGAGGCCGAACGACAAAGACAAAGTTACGTCGCTGTCCAAATTCTAAGTATCTATCCGACAATCCAAAGCGGAGTATCTCATAAAGCCAATGGTGCAAAACGTCACACAGAGGCGCAATTTTGTATGAGTCAAAGGAGCATAGGAGGATAATAAGCGTGACGATGAGAGAACTTCAAAGCGCTTGGAAACCTAAAGGCATGTAGTGGCAAAACACCTAAATGGGCATCCCGACGCTGACTACAGAGAAAAAATTTCGCGCTCGCTTCGCTCGCATTTACTAATTCTACATAGTACAAACTACTAGATAATATCTTTTAGTTATAAATTCTTTTAGTTACTTAGTCAATATTTCGCTCTACGCTCGAAATCTCGTTTTCATTTCAAGCCTGCCTTCCTGACTCTGCCCTGATAGTACCTAGGTACTCCATTTTGTTTGTCCATTTTGCTAGGTACTCTTTTTTTCAGGTTTTTTTTTCAGGACAGAAAAAAGAACCCATTTTTTGCTACTAAGGGTCAAAAGTTTTTTTATTAAAAATTTTCTTAAAGGCTCATGGAAAGTCAGGGAAAAGCCAGATATTTTTTTTGGGGTTTACTTAGTGGACACCCTGATTAAGTTCCTAATGTAAATATTCTAAAGACGTTACTGTATTTTATATTTATTTATTGAACATAAAAAATTAGTACAAATGGTGGACTTAATGGCTTAAGGCGTTCTCTAGCAATTCTATTATTTTACAAAATTTTCAACCGCTGTACAGTATAGTGTTTGAAAAATGGTAACGAAATGGAAAAAATAAATTTGGGACGCTTTTTTTAAATCTTTTTTCGCGAAAATGCTCGGCGACTTGACTGCTCGCTTTGGCAGCTACGATAGTACCAATATCAAATTTTCCGCCACTAAAAACAGCGGTAAAATAAAAAATGTAAATGCAAATGTTTCGTTTTCGTCCCATAGGAACTTCGAATTTCGCACCTTTTTCTAGTAACAAACTTGTTTGACTATAGTTGGAAATCGTAATTTTCTTAAGTAGCTAATAAACGACCGCACCATACCGCGATTTTGGAATTGTTTCACGTAAGTGAGAGTGAGAAAGACTTACTTTCTTCTCGCTCTCACTTTTGTAAAAAAAGTTTCGTTTTTTAAGGATAAAAATAAAAAACATTTTGTGAAATTATCCAATCAAACTCAAATAACATGATCAACGTGTAAGATTTTAAGAAGAGTAATCATATAAGGTCAGTAAACTTAAATTGTGACATATATACATACTGGTTTTTTAATTTCTTCTCGTAACATTAATTTATCTATCCATACTATAAAAAAGGTGACTTGGGCAGTAAAATGGTGACTTTTAGGGAAACGAAACGTGACTTGTGAGTCCAGAGCCCTGGCAACACTGCAGTGAATACAAAGAAGGATCTGGCAGGGGCGGAAACAGAGTAATAACGAACAAATGTAGGAAAAAGTATAAACGCACGCGTTATCGCGACTACACCAAATGTAAAAAGACGTACACGCGTAAGCCAAAACAAACGCATACGCGCGTATTAGGTATTACGCTAGTCGAAACGAAACCACTAGTCCCAATCCCAAACGTCATTGGTAATTTCAAGTCAGAGGTTTTTAATGAGATGTCTAGTCGGCGATGCTGCGTTCTGTGACCGTAACATAGAGGTACAAAATATACCCAAGCAATTAGGCTTGTGCCGTTTCGTTCGTTGATCGGAGCGCTCCGATCTCGTTCAATCGCTCCCACGAACTAGTTCGCTCTTTTAGGTCTTTTGCTCATTTAGTTCAGCCAGACCAGCGACCACTGTGGTCGGAAAGATCAGAACGAATGGGACCAAAATAGTGTCAAAATGATACGAATAGTCCACAGATAGTAACATTCCGGGTCGAAAGGTTGTAAGTAACCGAAGTTTAATATGAAAACTTGACGTTTTTTTGTAGCTCTGCTAAGTAGCTCTCGCTCTCGGTCGGCGCAGTCACACGCTCGTTCTCGATCCAAACCGCTCGCGCTCGCCGATCCTATACTGAACTAAATGAGCAAAGACCGATTCTCAGAGCACGGAAAGATTCAGTTCATTTCGGTCATTGATGGGATTTTATTCCTAACAGTTCATAGTTCGTGAACGACACAAGCCTACAAGCAATACTCGTACACAAACAAATGCGCATACACAGTAACTAAATTTCTGCCAGAGCATGTTTGATGCAATGATTATAATATGGTTAGCGGTAAATTGCCTCGCTTAGGCACCGGCCCGACCGTGGTACTGAATACTAAACCCGCAAAGGCCGCCTGAGGCATCCTGGCTTTGACAGCCGCCGCTTCGGTTCTAGTCTAATTGTTTTACCCAAACTGAGCCCTTCGAGCTTTAAAGATTATAAAAGGTTCGAGGCAAAATAATATTGATACGCATATGCGTTAAGGTCTACAATGCAAAATAGAAACAATTCTAAGTATTGGTAGGGCAGATAGCACCGTTTAACAAACGAACTTAAACCGTTTACCATACTTGAGTGTGAAATCGACTACGCGTGATTATAATTGATTCCAACATTAATCAATTCCAAATCCGCGTTCAATATAGCAACGCGTACAGAGTGCTGATGGGGCTGTCCGGAGTCTGTAGCGCATCAGGGATGTTCACGGCGCGTAGTCTGTTTCTACACCACTATGCGTAAGTGGGCCACATCCCTGGCGCGCAGAACACGGGCCAGCTCCGACAGCATTCTCAGATCCTCACCATGATTGCGGACAGAGTTGATGGCCTGTATAAATAATAAATACAGAACTGTTGCTAGACCCATGTGCTCAGAATTAAAAAAGTAGGTATTATAAGTTAAGTCAGCGAACTAGTCGTAAGCTGTCACTAACATAAAATGTGGTCCAAGTTGGTCCTCAATAAATGTTTGAATTATTTAATCAATGTACGCATTTGATTCTCAATCTCAGAAATAGGCCGTTCTTAAGTTTGGTCAAATGGACCTAAAACAGGCTGCGCAACTTAGTACCTAGGTATTGTTTCGTACGATTATATGATTTCGCACGCGAGAATGCAACTCTTGTCAGCAGGTCTGGCTCTGGACAACCCCTAACTATCTGCACATTGCTTGATTGCTCTTAGCGGCCGAGTGTGGTATTACGGGGAATGAAAGCGTGGGAGCGACGAAAACATAATATCTAATCATAATCAAGCTGTTTCATAGCTACTTCGATGTCATCTTTACAAACAATATGTCCATTACCGGCGTCTTGGGGTAAGCGGCGCCCGAAAGGACACTTATAATTTGACGTCAGACATATCACGGCTCCATTGGTGCATTTTTTTGTCTTAAGCGTCTCCATGCCGATTGCATAAAAATTATAATATTAAGTACAGGCAACCCTATGTAAGTTCATGTGCGATTCACAAATAAAAAGGTACCCAAAAAAAGAAACAATATCTTGAAACTATATTTTTGCATTGCATTTGTTGTATTACGTTTAATATTTAAACGGGTTTACAACTTAGCAGTCCATTATGCGAGTGCGGCTCGAACATGGATTCATTAAGTAATTGCGGTCTCGCTACTGTTATTTAATATTTCAGAGAGCTAATTTCAGAATTGCGCGTTATTAAGAATTAATTATAACCACTGTAATTTAATTAAAAGTTGAGGTTAACGTAAGTGTATATTACACGTATGAAACCCTATAATCGAGCCGTTGCGTTACCTGAAAATACCTACCTACACTCAGAAAATGGTCTTAATATAAATAAGGATTTCCATTTCACGGGAAAGTTATCATATTTTAATGTAACAAGTTATTTATAATAAAAGCCAGTAGTAAATAGCTATGATTAACTATGAAGCAATTGTGTGTCGCTTAACTCAGGCGAGGAAATCCAATCTGTTATACGTTTCATTATGTTTCAGGTTACAATATTTTTTATATTATCAACCTGGATAACAAGCAGAATGGATTTACCCGAGTTTGAAGTTAAGCGACACTTATGTACCAAGTATCGTTTGGTATTTGCCAGTCACTTTTAAGTTTTAAGCCCTAGTTTACACTGGATCTGAAGATCAGATTATCCATACTAATATTATAAATGTGTGTGTCTGTTTGTTTGTTTGTCCGTCTTTCACGGAAAAACGGAGCGACGAATTGACGTGATTTATTAGTTGGCGATAGTTGAAGGGATGGAGAGTGACATAGGCTACTTTAAGTCTCTTTCTAACGCGAGCGAAGCCGCGGGCAAAAGCTAGTAGTAAATAAAAACTAGTGCATACGTTAACTCTTGGAATCATTTGCGAGTGGACTTCATGCAAAAAAGATGATGATGAAGCGAATCGCTGTTGTCATAATAGGTACGTGGGTTTGAAGCGGTGATTGTAAGCGGAGATGAGTTGCTCGGGTGCCTCGGAGATGCACGGTTTAACTACAAACTACAACCTAGGTATTAATCTAAGGTCGTTCCGAAACACGTTCGTAAACGCTCGTATTTGTGAATACGTGTAACAAAGGCAATATAACTACGTGAAAGACAAATATATTCTAAGAAAAAACCTATCTCGGAACCATAAGGAAAAATGAATGCCCGATTATATGGCGCGAGGCCTTTGGTAGATACTTGGTTAGATGTCACTAATATTACAATTTTAACACATATCAGATGAAGGATGTTAGATTGTCATAATTCAGAATTGAGACACAAATGTTTTAATCCTGTGTCGAGAGATGGCACTGCGATCACACATTTAACTTTGACAGCAATTCTCTATATACTCGATTCTTTTCGTCGTGTAATAACAAAGCAGTCGCAATGCTTGTAAACCAGAACGGATTGATTTGTTGCATTCCTTGGAACATACGCGATACGAATTGAGATAACATACGAGAACTGCCTATACAATAATACTTTTCAGTCGAAGACAGTTACAAAGTTTTCATTTATATCAGGAAAATAAAGACATTACCCAGATGTAAATTACACACAAACAATGTAACAATGACAGAGCGGTAGTTTGTTAAACTCATAAAAAAATAATGCAAAAAAGCTGATATGTTATCATTACATTTACAAAAATGTACCTACTTAAACTTGCGTTTACATATCTACTCATAGTGTAGCTGGAAGCTGGAGGCGGTATAATAGTTGTTCATATATCTACCTAGTACTTGTTGCATTACTGGAGTTAGGTTAGGACCCCTGAAAGCCGAATCAACATAAAATTTAACACAAATTAAACAGCTTGCATCGATGGAACCCACATTACCGTGAAAAACATGCATACGTTTTCCCATAACACATATCCATCCATACATTCCATACCCTAATCGATAATGAACGGAGCGAGCGTTAATTTTAGCTGGTCTCTTTGCTTTCTTTGTATGCTTGTACACTACATAGCAAAAGTGTAATACACCAGCACGGGTGTCAAAACATTTTCCCACAAGACCTTTAAGTGCCCGAAGGGAATATTACCTGCCCCTGTTCTTAAAGAGTTTCCAAGGTTGCTTGTAAAGGGCGCTGTAATCGGCGCCCCTTCGGGGACAGCAAGGCGTCCCTTGAGAACGAGCGTTTCTGTCCGAAAACCTGTAGCCTAATGAATCGCCCGTGGTGTTATTGTGTCTAGCGCGAGCAGAACTTCTCGAAATCTTATAACAAGATAACTTTACAGTCTCCGCCCCATTGGATACCTTGTTCGGCAAAGTTCGCTTTGTGGTTCTTTGCTTATTCATTCACGTATAATTGTATTTAGAAACTTGTCTATAAAACAAACTGAGCTTCTATAATTGTAGAATATTTTGCATGATAATAATTCAATAAATTAAGCCGAGGTTGTGAATGTGAGTATCAAAACGCCCACATTTGTGGATATCGGCTTATCTGACCAACCAGTTAATAATTAGGTGCTAATGCTAACTATTTCAAACTAAACGATACAGGCAAAATATTTATGATTGTAGCTATTCGCAGTTATTATATCAAAAAAAAAAAATAGGACATTTTTTTTTACACAGATTGACTGAGGCCCACGGTAAGCTCAAGAAGGCTTGTGTTGTGGGTACTCAGACAACGATATATATATATATATGTTATGTGTTATAGAAAACATCCATGACTCAGGAACAAATATCTGTGCTCATCACACAAATAAATGCCCTTACCGGGATTCGAACCCGGGACCGCGGTATAGCAGGCAGGGTCACTACCGACTGCGCCAGACCGGTCGTCAAACAAAATATTAGACGAAGCATTTAGAAATTGTTGGAGACCCGCATGAAAAAGTGTGCGTCTGAATTGTTTAAGTATTCGGGGCAATACGGCAACAATCACCTGTCAGGCCCCGTAGCCGAATGGCATTTCTCCGACGCCAAACGAAAGCGATACGCCGCTGGCTCTGTCGCGCCAATACGCAAGCGCGATAGAGATAGATATCTACTAGCGCTTCGTTTCGTGAGCGTTTCGTGAGCGATTGTGCCATTCGGCTAGCCACCCAGGAGTGTTTGCGTCTCTCCTTGTGGTTTTAATAAGCCAATGGTTTTCTATCGCAGCCTGATTATGTGCAGTATAATCTTGAGTAATAGAGTTCCTGTTTGATAGATCGCAGCAAAAAAATGTGAGTAATAACCCTTAAAGTAACATTTCTCACCATAACATCTAGAAAGCATAAAAAGCTCTATTTTTTTTTTTAACTAATGAGTAACAATAGCTTTTAATTCGAAAATATCTGGGCAACCGAGCTTCGCTCGGTTCTGTTTCGTATCCTTGACATGTGTCGCCATCTAGTTCAAAAATCAATAGTACCTACATCGAGCGAAAGAATTCTCAGCCTTAACAACACAACTACTCCACACGAGATGGCGCGCATTTCGCCACAAAAACTCAAATAGTGTATTTTTCTATTCGTTTTAGCCTTGACCTGTGTCGCCATCTAGTGTTTGCAATAAATAGTACTTACATCAACCGAAAGAATTCTGTCTTAACAGTACAACTACTGCACACGAGATGGCGCGCGAAGAAAAACGCATGAAAACGAAAATTCGCGTTTTCCGGGACCTAAGGATAAGTTAGACCGATTTTTCACCCCCAAAAACCCCCACATAACAAATTTCTGCGAAATCGTTAGAGCGGTTTCAGAGATCGTTAGTGTAAATAAATATATATATAAATAAATAAATAAATAAATAAATAAATATACAAGAATTGCTCGTTTAAAAGTATAAGATGTAGGCTAAGTAGTTGGTTGCTAGAACGGTCATTTTATACCGGGTGACCAGATCGTCTAGCCAGTGGTAAGGACGTTAGCCGCGTAGCCCGCGTAAGCTGAAGACCCGGGTTCAATTCCTGGCGCAGTCATAAGTGGGCAAGTATGTAGGTGCGAACGTGATGCATACAATTAAAAAGTTACGTACACGCTCGCGTACATGTCAGTGTGAAACTTGCGGTTTAGCACAACTTGCGTTGTCGCGCGCGAGTCCATTCATCAAGCGCGACTTCAAGTATGGTCTCGCGGGCGACAGCGCAAGTTGTGCTAGACCGCCTGGTGGTTGCCGTACTTATCTCATTTACCATGATTCTCTAAAACCCAGAGATCCCATTATATCTGACGAGCTAAGGCACATCTAAATGATTTGATTCATTAGTGCTGCAAACGGTAGTCTAAAAATATTATGGTTGCAGTAAATCAATATGTCTGCCATTTTTGTATGCTAGCACGGTTGCAAATTACGAAACCATAATAACGCTTACTTATCACTTTTATCAGCTTTTCTTTTTGCACCTTTTGCAGACGAACAAACCCTCTTATCAAGTTATCATAAATTGAACATCTTATTTTGTTAAACATTTAGCCAAGTCGAAGGCACGATAAGTAAGTACGGGAATTTGCTAGATCTACGGGAATTTGCTAGATTAATTTTGACATTTACAAAACAAGGAAATGGGTACTATTCCCAGCGGACAGGGCAGCTTGAATTACGATGATCTTCCTCAGGGCTAGTGTAATTATAGATTTCAGAGAGTTCAAAAGTAACTTGAACCAATTAGAAATGCTGTGCTAAGACCTATTGGTTGCCGGCGATTTTAAATTGTATTTACTGGAGCGTCATAGAGACCCATTCGGAAAATCCCAATTATGCCGGGCTGTTTTAAGGGCTCATATCGTGGAGGTGCACCACAGAATGCAAGGTGTAGCTCCCTATCATAATTAACGTGCTCGGGATATTTACTCTAAAAATCCCCTCTTAAGCCCCCTTACTACTAGAGTAATCATCATAATGCCAGTAATAAGTCGTTCTCAACAAAACATGACTTTATTTTAAAAGCACTCCTATTACATTGACAGTAACTCAGTTGCCGTTGAGTCACCTATCTTTAGCCTAGTTTATGGGTTCCCTAATGGGCGGCCCTACACGCAATCTAGGTATAAAACTTTCGTTGAATTTACGACTTTATTTGCTTTGTTACGACTGGTCACCTCTTAACCTGAAAGTAAGTGTCGCTCATTATTTGCGTGTAACAAAGTTAGAAACAAATTGCCGGCCAGTACTACAAGAATTATTAAAGTATAGGCCTGGAAATTATGCGAGTTAAACCAGTACTTGAGGAAATGATATTCATCTACAAAATTTATAAATGCAATTTCTGTTATCAATAAGTAGGCATGGTACATACTTATCTAGTAACATCATAGAGAGCATATAATACGTCTTAAAGAAATTTACCGACATATTGATTAGCTCACCCACTTCTGATCTAAATACCTAATACGCATCCTATATATCCGATATACTCGGATATTGTTTGAAATTAGTTATATAAAGCCTAAATAGGTACTTTTGCTTAATTTAATAGACCAGAGTGCATAATACATAGTTTAGCCGTGCTTTGCGTGAGCCGAGAATTGGACAAATATTACACTTCAATACTTTAAACGTGGCTAATAGGTGGATAGATACATAGCTAGGTATTCCATCAAAATCACATCACACGCCAAGACTATGGGGGCCAGCGAAATGAGCATATGAACGTTACCTTTTTGTATAAAGGTTACATTGACAGACCCCATAATATTTAAAAGCATTCGTGGCGATATTAAAGGGGTTAAATATTTTTGCAGGTTTTTTTAGAGAATACCTATTGAGATAGCTCCAAGTGTCCGAGAAAACGAATTTTCCTGGTAATTAAATTTACTTAGACATGTTGCTCGTAAGTTCCAATATTGTTATAGGTGCAGTCAGCAGAGAAATTGCATGGAGAAATTATGGATGAAATCAATGATAAATTAGCCATGTACTTTTGCAGCTCACCCCTCCGCCTACTACCTCTATGTACTTACTTAATCTTAGATCCGTTACGAGAAATGATCAACAAACAATTATCGTAACGAAAAACAGACGCGACGTCATTAATCTACTTGTTGGCGTATCATAATTATGATAGAAAACATTTAAAAAAAACCGGCCAAGACCGTGTCGGACCACGCTCAGTGCAGGGTTCCGTAGTTTTCCGTATTTTTCTCAAAAACTACTGAACCTATCAAGTTCAAAACAATTTTCCTAGAAAGTCTTTATAAAGTTCTACTTTTGTGATTTTTTCATATTTTTTAAACATATGGTTCAAAAGTTAGAGTGGGGGACACACTTTTTTTCCTTTAGGAGCGATTATTTCCGAAAATAATAATATTATCAAAAAACGATTTTAGTAAACCCTTATTTATTTTTGAATACCTATCCAACAATATATCACACGTTTGGGTTGGAATGAAAAAAAAATCAGTCCCCACTTTACATGTAGGGGAGGTAACCTAACAAAACATTTTTTATTTTTTTTATTTTACTACTTTGTCGGCGTGATTGATATACATATTGGTACCAAATTTCAGCTTTCTAGTGCTAACGGTTACTGAGATTATCCGCGGACGGACGGACGGACAGACAGACACGGCGAAACTATAAGCGTTCCTAGTTGACTACGGAACCCCAAAAAACGAAGTAGCGATCGGTGTTAAAACGAATACTTAAGGTTGCGTGGATCACAAAAGTGCCATCAAGCCACTGATGTTTACTTAGCTCCGTTATGGAAGGGCACATAAATTATAAGCATTATGGCCACCGCGCCTCGCAATTTCCACGCCTCGGCCGTGTCGTGAAACAGGCAATACAATATGGACACTTAATGGCTTCATATCATGGAACCGTTCATTGTGGGAATTAACACGTATTAATATTGTAGTACTTCATGTTATATGTAGACATGATTATTTGTCATCATTTGACATCTTATTAATATAAAATCGTTGGTAAATAAATTAAGGTCAATACGGATTTATTTATTTATTTATTTAATCTTTATTGTACACAAAGAAAGAAAAACTTATAGTACAAAAGGCGGACTTAATGCCAGACAGCATTCTCTACCAGTCAACCTTTAGGCAAAGCAGAGATATTGTGGGCGGTGATATTACTAAAACTTTACGGATAAGTGCGTCGTAAGGGGAAGTGTGTCTGGCCTTCACATTCTCCTTTTTAGTCACATGTGGTTTTGCGAGTTCATGCTTTTGCAACTTGCTACTCACGGTTAGTGATAAACGTATGAATAAACACTTATCATTGGTTTACGGTTTATAAGCAAAATGTGAAAGCCAGACACATTTCCCCTTATGACACACTTATCCGTATTGACCTTACTCCTTTCTTTTACGGATTCCGACTATAATTTGTCCTAGGTCTCGACTAACCAAGTCAGACTTCAGGCTACAATAAGTACAATATATTATCGTAAGCTATAAGAAGAATAGTTATTTGTTATACAAGGGGGCAAAGTTGTATTTTAACGCCGAGTGTGGAATTGAAAAACGAGCAAGTGAAAGGATTCTATAGTTGAACCACGAGCGAAGCGAGTGGTTCGAGAATAGAATCCTGAACTGGCGAGTTTTTTAACACACGAGAAGTAAAATACATTTGCACCCGAGTGTAACACAAAACTTTTCCCCTCACTATAGCGAAGAAACTACAACGCAAAAAATGCGTTTATCACTGCTTCCAGTAGTTCCACAGGTGGTAAATCATCTTTATTACTAGATCCACCTACTTTTATCAATTTTAAAGCAGTTAATTTGACTTTATTCAAGGTCAAATTACTTTACCCACTAGTGGATAAAATGCGTTTTTACCCGCTGGTATTGAAGGACAAAACACGTGTTTCCGAGCTAGTGAGGGGAAAATTATATTTTTTGTTAAGGTCAGTGTGGGGAAGTAAGCCTACAATGCATTATTCATCATCATATTTAAGTTGATAGAATTATCATAAAAGTTCTACCCGTTTTTTATTATTTTTGTTTAAGTATATGTAGATTGTGCAAAATGCGGCGACAATTATTTCAAAAGAGAGTAGGGTTTCAAGTTGGTCATTATTTTTATAATTAGCATTACCCAACAGGGACCGTATGGGTACCCTTAAAAACGGTTTTGACCGACTATTTTACGGCTACCCGACCGTTAATTGACATTGCTGACTGTCACTTGACACAAAAGTCGTCGTGGGTGTCGTCAAATAGGTTTTTGGGGGTGCTGATTTCAAAATTACTGACCAATTGGAAATCTGACGTTGCTGATTGTCACTTTGACATAAAAGTGGTCATGGGTGTGGTCAGACAAGTTCTCGGGGTGCTGATTCCAATAACCATTACAGCCAAAAAACTGTTTGATGACACCCATGACAACTTTTAAGTCAAAGTGACAGTCGAGTATGTCAAATTCTAAATCGATCATTAATTTTGGAATCTGCACCCCCGCAAACTTATTTGACGACATACCAGAGGATTTTTGTGTCAAAGTGACAGTCAGCAATGTCAGATTTCAAATTAGTCATTAATTTTGGAATCAATACCCCCGAAAACCTATCTGACGACACCTATTATGACTTTTGCGTCGAAGTGACAGTCAGCAATGTCAGATTCCAGATTGTTTATTAATTTTGAAATCAGCACCCTTGAAAACATATTTGACGACACCCATGACGGCTTTTATTTATTTATTTATTTGAAAACATATTTCAATGACATTACAGATAATCCAATGCGTCATGAAATAAACAATTGATTTGGGCGATGACGGAACAGCGTGGCTCCGTTGCGTCGTTAGCCCCGGTGTAGGATTCGGCAGGTTGCCCCGGAACCGCCGAAAAACTACACCTTTCGGCCAGAAGTCTGCGCTCGCGATGGTGTCCTGCAGCGGCCGCGGCACGCGCACTACGAACGAGCTGAAGTGCACATAGTGACGCGACTGTAGCTGGTGCACCCTCAGCGTGTAGCCAGTCTTCCGGCGAACGTACTCCACCACCTCGTCAGCCACGGCGGAGTAATGAAGACGGGACACGTAGAGCGCCTTACTCGGAGTTGCAACTCGTAGACCAGAATTAACCGGCTCTGCGGTGCCACACAGAGTTTTACGAGGTGCCCTGCGCGTCTTCTTCTTCCGTTCCACCAGTGTGAATCCCTCCTTATCTACTTTAGCGCGGGAGGAAATTTCTTCCAGTGGTTCTTCACACCCCTTATTAGGTGCATTGACCCGGCTGGCTGCGACGAGCTGACCGGCTGCAACGCCAGCATAATCACGCTGACGTGGTTTCGAGGTCACAGGGGGCAGCCGCGCGCGCAGGGGGGGCGCGCGCGGAGCGGCGGCACGTGCTGAACTTTTCAGCGTGTCAGCATCGCGCATACTGACCGACTTAGCACTAGTGTCAGTCCGAATATCATTATTAATAATATTTGAAACCGCCGACCGAATTGGAGCATTACGCAAAGTAGAGACTTCATTGCGTAATTCGGCTATTGTGATTAGGCTGGCTTCAAACTTAACTTTAACTTCCGCTAGACTTGATTTAAGGGCCACGATTTCCTTAACCAAGCAGCGAATATCAACACGATCCGGATCACATGATTCACATGACGGCAGGATGGTATCCGTCGCTACAAACTCCGGAATCCGGTCTTCATACTCCTTCAGGATCTTCTTAATGTCTTGAAGGGTCTTCTCCCCGGTTTCATCACCTCTCCGGTGAGGTACATATGTGCCGACGATCCCCAGGGACTGGCACAGCACTTGCTTCGCTTGGCAGATGTCCTCGATGGTAAAACTCGACGCACGAGAACTTATCTGCATAGCAGCAGCCGCATCCATCTTTCCTTCCAGCAACAGCTTGTTCTTCAGTTGTAGAAAGGCGAGGAATTCATTCACGATGGGTTGACTCGACTTGGAGTGATCCATCGCGTCAAATCGTTAGCGCGGCTACAAGCCGCGCTAATTCGCAATTTATTTTAATTACTCGTCAACGCGTCTACGTCGCTGCGCGCATTGAACACGACTCTGTCAAAGTGTGAACTTTTTATGTCAAAGTGACAGTCAGCAATATCAGATTTCCAATTGGTCATTAATGATAGTAGCATTACTCGTGGTGTATGCACTTCGCGCATACAGTAAAGAGTGACAGAGATAGCACTATTGTTATTGAAATTCTTGGTAGTAAGAGTGAGAAGAGACCTCGAGATGTACACATCGCTACCGCGCGGTCGCTGCCGTCTAAGCACGACACCTCTTAATAACCGTTCAGCTCAACTATCGGTCGGGTACCCGTAGCTAGTTGAAACGGTTGAAACGGTCAACATTAAGAGGTCAATCGCCCGTATTAGATTCACACCCCGTATATGAAATATTAAGGCCATGCCTGGATCAGAGATAGGTTTTAATCGATTAACTTTTATCCGACCAATTAATCGTTTAAAAAAAATATCGTCAAAATTAGTCGACGATTAATTTATTCGCGATTAACGCTAATCGAAGATCTTCGATTACAATTAATTAATCGTCATTTTCAATCGATTTAAACGAATTATCGTCTTATTTTAATTGTTAATCGTTAGTCGAATACTTTTTGCCCAACTCTGGTAGTGACTATAGAAAAAAAAACCGGCCAAGTGCGAGTCGGACTCGCCCACCGAGGGTTCCGTACAAACTTTCTTTCAAACTACCTAGTAAAAATAATCTCATATTTTCATATAACTCTAATGACTTGACTAGAAGACAAAAGTATAGGCACTAATGAGTATTATTGTGTATAGCGCCATCTCCCGGTCAATTTGCTAACTAATTTGCGCGACCTGGTTTTTCAGGGATAATTCTTTATAATGTTAACCGAATTAAACAGTTTTTACTTTATTGGACAGAAGATGGTTTACGTAACATCTCGTATTAATTTGAAGTACGATATACATCCGCAAGGGTGGGTAAATTGAAAGTAAAAATCTGAAAAGTTTTTTGTGAATTAAAAAAAAAGTATTCAAAATACAAACACGATTATATTTTTCCTGTAATATTTAGCATAAAACCAATGTTTACTAAAATTTTCATAATTTTTCGTTGGTAAACTTCGGAGATAAGGGGGGGGGGGGGGGGGGGACGGTATTTTTTTTACATTTTCCTTCAAAATTCTTTTTT
Organism: Leguminivora glycinivorella; assembly: GCF_023078275.1. Classification (NCBI taxonomy): domain Eukaryota; kingdom Metazoa; phylum Arthropoda; class Insecta; order Lepidoptera; family Tortricidae; genus Leguminivora; species Leguminivora glycinivorella. The sequence continues at coordinate 26,615,979 of NC_062971.1, forward strand.
TTTCCACAACAAAAAAATTATAAAAAATAGCTTATTTACGTTCAATTTGAGCTCTTTCCAACGATACCCCACTTGACCTAGTAACTTGAAATTTACAGTTTGCCCCTTTCATTTTGGCCATTTTCTACAATTAAAATTAATATATTTAAAAAAAATTATACCTTCTATTTGTAGAGGTTCACAATGTTCAAAACTATTCCAAATTTCAAGTTGATAGCATTAGTAGTTCTCGAGATATTTAGGAATGTGACAGACGGACAGACAGACGGACAGAGTCGCACCATAAGGGTTCCTGTTGTACCTTTTTGGTACGGAACCCTAACAAAGATATTGCTAAGAAATGTTACCAAACTAATTCACGTACCTAATATCCTATTACCTTTACTTAATAACAAAGTTTCAAAAACAAATAAGTAGTTGGATTTATATGAGCCTGTAATATCGTGACTAAATTGGACATGAAAAGAAAAGGTTATGAACCCCATCTACGGGACATATCGGTCTTGCCTTATAAATGGAAAAATGCTTATATGTTTAAAATTTCAACGTTATTTTATTAATTATCTAGCACATTCTGCCCTGTTATTACGTAAAATAACAATGATCATGGTTTTGGAACCTAGTTTCATATGAAATTACGCGACAACAAGCACTAGACGGTCTTCCCGTACTCACCGCGGGAGGACGGTCAACCCGCCGAGCCTTAAAAAATGTGATTTTCGTCACTTAAAATTACCTTATTTCGCCAAAATATTATAAAAGCTTTGTAAAATATATTTGCTATCCCATAGGACCATGCGCGTTACGCCAGACTAAATTAATTTAATTATAGAGTTTTATCCACTCAAACTTTATTTCAAGTAAACTATGCCGGTCTTGCCCGCACTGACCTTAAATAAATTTAAGAACTGACCATTGAACTTGGCACCCATTTAGATCTCACTTCTTTTGTCGTTGAAGTCCTGTTGACTTGCATATATCATAATATTGAACTTGGCTCTCATTTCACATTTATGTTTTTGATCAACCTGGCAACTGTACAGTATTTTAAATTCACGGTTATACATATAATTATATTCTGTGGTTCTAATTAGACGTTATAAGACAAAAAAATCGCACGTCGGCATACGGTATCTGCGGAATGCGGATTGCTGATATAATATTACACGCGTTTCAGAAAATTTAAATATGACTATTCATTTGTAGAAAATCACAAATATCGTCAGTCTTCATTTGCTTCTTCACATGTACTAAGATATGTATGCATGACGTTTGGGCACAATTAGCGTTGTTCGTAATGAGGCGGCATTTATTTTTATGACATCATTAGTTAGGACTCTGGAGTTCGTTTCCTTCGTTCGAGACTATCTACAGCCATTTTTGGGGTCCCTGTACCACACCCAACGACATAATAAAACTTAGGGGGCTGTTGACCGATTCTAAATTATGTTAAGTAGCTCAAACATGCAGGAAAGGTCTATCAAATGTGTGATATGATTTTTTAAATATAAGTATATTGGAATTTCATTTATATCAATTTAATTTAGTCTAAAAGTCTACCCCGCGGAAAAGAGAATTTTGACGTAGGTAATTAATTATTGGTACTTCAAAAAATTACTATTTGACAATTTTATTAGTGATGATTTGTATTTCAATAAGGTGTATTATATTAAATAAATTATTCCATATAAAAGAACATAAGTGCTGTGAATAAGATACATTTTGCCAAGCTCTAATGTTGTAGTCAATGTAACTAGTTATTCTTCCGAGTTTCTAGTTCTGGTATAAAGCATGTTAAATATAAGTATAAATATATTTTTTTATTTATAATAAACTTAGCACAAATGTACTATATTATAGTAAGCTATAGAGTCAACATAAAAATGAACTCTATTTATTTAATCTCTTTTTAATTACTTTAAATAAAAAATTTAATTTGATATTTGAAAAATGTTGATTAGTTTAAAAACAATTATTTGGTTTGTCTTTGATTACCTGGTATATAAATATTTAAAATAAGAATAAAAATGATATACAGGATGATTTTAAGTACTAGCCAAACTTTGCAGTAACATTTAAGGTAATAATGAACAATTTTTATTATGACACCGATGAAATCGCAAAAAAAAATGTAACTGTTTCATTCATTTCAACTAATGTGATGCCAGTCACTTAGTTCTATCAAACAGCCAAATAGGGCTTAGTGCCAACCACATAAATTGACTGTTTGTTATCTGCTTCTAATATCTCTCTTGCATATTTGAATGATAAAGAGGCAAATAACCACATTTCAGTCATTGTGTTTCACAGTTGGCAATCTGTAGTCAAAGTGCCTTGATACATTTTTTTGTCTCAAATTGTGAAAACTTGTCAAAAAACTGAAGACATAGAATATAGGTACCTACTTAGTCTATGTATTGTTTTTTGTGTGGTGGCGGAGTGCACAGGCCTCATAAGCAAGGACCCTGCTAGGGATAAGAGGCGAGCTTCGCTCATGTGCATATCTGCTGCCATCAATGTACCCTTAGTCACCTCATGGTGCTATTCTTTTCTGATGCTGGCATCACACGGCACACTTAGTCATAGTAAGTAGTTATTCTATGGTTTAGGATATGTGCTATAGCTGTTCTCTGGTATAGTGCAATGAAAATGGGATAACTTGTCATTTCTAGCTACATATAATAAATACTGTTCACATTTTTAATTATAATAAAACACAATAATAATTTCTAATGTGGCTGAATTACATCCATTTTTTATACCACGTTGGTGGCAAACAGGTATACGGTCCGCGTGATGTAAAGCGGCTACCGTAACCTATGGACGCCTGCAACTCAAGGAGTGTCAAATGCATGTTGCCGACCCATTAGAAACTTGTACACTCCTTTTTTGAAGAACCCCATACTGTAGTTCATCGGAAATACTTTTTAAACCCTCTCTGTGTATCTTTTGTAGTGAAAAGATAAGGAAGAAAAAGTGGTTGTATTGAATTGTTGTTATGGACCAAATCAGTTGAATTCAAATGATAGTGCACCTTGATTACAAGACAAATAACAAAAAATCTAATAAGACACTAATTAGGACACACAATAAATTATATTTTTACGAAATAAATTAGTATCCTGAAATTAGTATGCATGCTACTTGTGATGCTTTATAAATTAGATACTTTGAACTTGTCTAGTAAAGATAGATAAACATTATTTGGTACCTTAAAGTTACCCTTAAATTTTCACTATATTACTGATTAAAAATATTACTATGTATTCTGTGATCATAATCAATATTTAATACTCACTTTTGGGACTTTGGCGTGGATTCCTGTCCTCACATCTCTGATGGTGGCGATGTCCAGCATCTCCACTTCCATATTCTGATCAGTCCAAAACAGGAAGAACCCCTTGGCATCCACCCTCAGGGTAACTGGCAAGCCTGTCTGCCCTGAATCCTATTGACCAGATAAAATATATTCCAATATGTTACACTGAAATATTTAACACATTAATATAATTTAAATGTCTAATAGAAATACCTCATCCCATTTCATGAACTTCTCTCCATCCTGCAAAGCTTTCGGCACCTCAATCGGCCTCAATGTAACATTCGCCGATTTTGTGTTTGTGGTCATCTTGAATATAGTTATCGTGCAATTAAGCGGAAATAATAACACAGTAGCAGATTAAAACCGTCATCTTCCTCTCGAGCACAAACCTATCTACGAGATGTGTACGAGATCTATCGACGGTACACAAGGTAAAGGCACATCATAGAAATAAAGGCGAAACCACAATATTACACTAAACCAATTAAGACTAGGGCATGAAAACTGTATTCATGATTTAACACCTTCCTAATAACTACCAAACAATTATTTCTCCCACATATAGTTGACATTAATACACTGATGTATGAATGACGCATGTCAAATACTTAAATGAAATAATGGCAAAAATATGATTATCAATCTTTATTACATACTTTTAACCATTTTTAACACTATTTTCACGTTAACATCCTACGGTGTTCAAATGTTCTTCCATCTTCGTAGGTAAATGCATGATGTTCCGTGACGTTGTAGCACATGATATTTAATATTGTATGTAATTAATGTTTCCCTGGACTCCGGCGATAATACCGCAGTATTTTTTCATCAAGTCTAGCTGCAGGGCCCGCGGGTTGATTCATTGGTCATTTTGTGCTTTTTCGTGATGGCTCCACATTGGGATAAGTTTGTAATCTAAGTGACTATATCAGAAGCACCTAAAAATTTTTCTATGCCCCACCTGATGCGAGAGTGGATTTGGTTTATTACTTTAATTAATAATCAGTCACATTACAGTTCCATTGCAGTTTTACGTAGAGCAAATTTCAATAATCACGATGTTTTAACATAGGCAATTTTAGTTGAATAATTATGACATTAGATGAAATGACAATACCTATCATTTTAAGCGTCAAACATCTTATCAATTTTCGACCACGTAAAGAGTTTTGCTGGTCGTTGAAAATGTAACCTATTAATTTTGCGAACCAAATAATAGTTAAGAACTAGGTCATGCATGAAAAAATGTGGGCGTACATTTTTTCATGCATGAAAAAATGTACGCCCGGCTTTAAAAACAGTGATGTGAAAAGCGGTTATACCAATTATTACATTATATCAGTCTAAGTAAGATAAACATAACTTTTTTTATGATAAAAGAGGTCGCGATATCTTCCTTAATTGTTTATGCCTTCATGTTTATGATTAGTAGTCAGTGGTTGTCATATCTAATGTCACTTGAACAATTTTTGTGTTGATATTATTAAAAATATGTATGTAACCTAAGCTTTCATCTGATAAATCCACAAAGAGAACGGTCCCTGAAAATCCTGCGACATTTGTTAGATTGGTTATCAGTATTTTTATCTAAAGCGTCGTATACACGCTTAAATCACGTTCGTGTGATAAGTCAGACGGTCGGATTGGTGGAGCCCGTTGTTGGTCCGGTGAATCCATATTACACGAATAGAAAGTTTTATAAAAAAAAATTGGTTGTCTGTAAAGTCGGTTTACGGACGGTAGTTTAACGTGATAACGTCAAACATTACAGTGGTATAGACAGGGGCGGTCAGAGTATAGCAAAAGGGGCCCGATTCTGGCACTTTTTTCACGTTTTTTTATTTATTTATTTATTTATTAAAAATACACAAAAGTTAACAGTATTTCACCAAAGCACTTATGTGGTAATATAATTATGTACATGTTAAATTGACATAAATAAAAGCAAACACACTTAAAAGTTAAACTATGGTTATTACATTAATCACCTAAGGAGTGTAGAGTCTATGAACCTTAAGAGTTTTCTGTAAAACACACCAACACTATCAGCAAATATGTCAATATCGTCTGTCTCCAACATGATGTGGTTTAGAGCAGCTCGGCCTCGAGCGGTGCGCCAGCCGCCGCGAACAGGCGCCGCCGCCGCCGCGCCGGCACCGCGCCCGGCATGCCAACCACCACATTCGCTCTTGGCACTTGCAGCCCCATTCTCTCAAGCACGGATGCGTCATCTACTCTATGGTGAAACAGTTGGCGGTAATGCATAATATGCAGCAGTTTCTGTCTGGTTTCTAGAGTTTGAAGACCAACCATTCCTGTTACGAATAGAGATGGATACATATATGGGTAATATCCGTACAGTCGTTTGTAAATGTGCCTACAGAACTTCCTCTGCACTCTTTCTAGCATAGTGTTTTGTTCTTATTAGAAAGAATGCATTAAAATAAGCATCTTTTATAAATTTAAGTTTTTTTTAAAACCTACTAATTTAGGAGTTAGAGTGATGCAAAGTTGCAAAATTTTCCCGTAGCATTACTAAGGCGCCAAAGACAGAAAGCGATATCGACGGAGCCCCGCTTATTACAGAAACTGCACAGAATAGGAGCCTTCGGCCGTTTGAAGATACCTAACGAACCTAACCTATACCTATATAAAAATCGTCATTTTGTGTCCTAGACCGTTTGCGAGACACGCGTTAATTTTATTAAAGTGCTAGTGCCATTTACTAATTTTATTTTATTTAACATTTAATGTAATACGATATGGATTTTAATTGTCCGAAATAAATGAATTTTATTTTATTTTATTTTATTTTATTTTATTTTATTTTATTTTATTTTTTATTTTATTTTATTTTATTTTATTTTATTTTATTTTATTTACTAATCTTAGAACCCTAATATCTCAGTAAATATTAATGGAGAAGAAAAAGTTTATATAACAAAACATCCTTATTTAAACGTGTTCTATATGATTTATCAATATTAACATAGGTTATATTGGTAAAAAAAATCATCGTAAATTTATTAAGTCTCTGGCGCCTTAGTAAATACTATGGGAAAATTCGCAACTTCGTACTGCTCTAACTCCTAAATAAGTAGGTTTTTCAAACAACTTCATTCTATAAAAGATGCTTATTTTAATGCAATCTTTCATATTTTTAAATTACAAACACTCAAAAATAATAAACACGGGCGCGCCATCTGTCGCAGCTGTGGTGCTTTACTCAGGCCACACGCTACAACCATACCGAGCGCATCGATCAGCCGCTTAGTTCCAACGCGCGCCAATAGATGGCGCTTAAGCTATATTGGGAAACGGGACAATGACGTCATCTTTTTCGTGCATGCTGCCCGTAGTAACGAGTTATTAGACGTTATCACGTCAAAAAGTATTTGTCTATGTCGGTTGGTGTAGCCATTTCCTTCCATAATAACTTAAATAAGTTGCGACTAATATAAATATTAATAACATTCTTACACAACAAACATTCTTAATATAGACCTATTTTAAGTTTTAATAATCGTAAAATAGAAACATACAACATTGCTCTACAAAATATTTATAATCGTAAGTAAATATTAATGTGTATATTATGTACATATATTATGACAATATTCATGATCTGTCGTGTGACGTCAAACCGTCAAACTGACAGTGACAACTTGACAAGTTACATTTGTAAAATTTGGTTGGATTCGGTTTGATACTTTGCATCATATCATATTTACTAAATATAGCTGAAAGGAAGGAATAAAAAGGCCGGTAGTAAGTTATTACTGTATTTCGTGGTTCAAATACTTCATATTCGTTGATTAAATATGTCGGAATCGGAAACTCCAACTGCTACCGATAGTACGGCAAAACATGAGTCCCATGGAAGGAAAAGACTGCGGCATCGTAAGAAATTGTTATACGATAAAATACTCAAGCAAATGGAGTTTTATTTCAGTGATGCAAATCTCACTAAAGATAGATTCCTCGGTGAATTAGTTAAAACCGACCCTTATGTGCCTATAGAAGTGTTTCTAAAGTTCAATAAGATTCGCGCCATGACGCAGGACGTTATTGATATCGCGAAAGCTATGAAGTTTTCTACAATTTTGGAGCTATCAGAAGATAGACAGAAGGTAATCGAGTAATATCTTATAAATTAAGTAATAATTGGTGGTTTTAACCCAGACAATTATGAACTGTAGAAAACTGCTTAAATTTCAGATACGAAGAAAAAAGCCTGTGGAACCGTATGATGCTGAATCTAGAACTGTGTATGTAGAGTCTATACCAGTCACTGCTAACAGGGAGTGGCTTGAAAAGGTGTTCTCGGACTATGGGCATGTTGCATACATTTCGTTACCCAAGTTTAAAAACTCACAGAGAATCAAGGTATTATATTCTAAAAATAAGATGCTAACGATCTAAAAAAGCACACCATGAAAAAAAAAATTATTTAAAATAAACAACTAGGGAACAAGTCAAATTATTTTATTGAATATTTTTTGATTTGTTCTTTTTTCAAGTAGTCACACTACTATACATATATAAATTATAAATTTAAATAGATATCATACACGAAAGAAAAACGTTGTCGTTTTTTCTTTCATGTACGATATCTATTTAAATTTATTATTTAAAAAAAGTCAATTTTATACAGATATTATAAATCCTCCAAATAGCAATAATAGGAAGCACCTCTTCTTCCTCCTACCCTTATCCCATGTTATGTGGAGTTGGTACAACGTGTCTTCCTCTTCCATTCTCCTCTATCTTTCGTCATCAGTAATAGGAAGCACCATCATATCATATTTAAGTCCCTCCTCGGACTTGTGACCTTTTTCACCGAGTCAATTTGAGTTATACCCTTTTTCACTAGACTCACAGAATAGTTTTGTAATATAATTCTAATTTCAGTAATTTTGTCTTTCAGGGTTATGCCTTTATAGAATTTGACAAAGCAGAAGATGCACATAATTGCATAGTTGCATTCACGCAGATGGGCTGCAGGCTGCCGACAAGCATGCCACCCGAGGAACTCTCTTCTGTTAAAATGTTTTCAGTTGAGGAGTCTGATGATAAGTTGAAACAAGAAGACATAAAAAAAGATAAGACAAATAAAACCACAGAAGAATCAGGCATTAAGACAGTAGAGGATAAGGTAAAGGAAGATACAGACATTGTGAAAGATGATATAAAGGTTAAAGAAGACCTCAAGGTGAAAGAAGAAGATGAACCACCTAGGAAAAAATCAAGAAAGAGTAAAGATAAAAGACCCAAAAATTTAGAACTAAGACCAGGGCAAGACTCAGATTCTGAGAAAAGGGATACTCCTACTGTAAGTTACAAAGTCATATCTCCTATTACTCTGCTCTACTGTATATGTATTTCATGATATGTCTTTTTTTTTCAGGATGAGTGCAAAAATATAACAACACCAGTAGATGATGTAAGTAATATAACATAAATTATAAGTTTACTTAAGCAATTGTAACTGATCAAGTACTTGTAATCCATCAATATTATTTTTGTAAGATTTTGTGTTTGAGAGAAATATTTAGGTACTTACTTTTTAAATAAATGTAAATAAATAAATTTAAAAAGTAAGTCAATGTTTCTATATCAAACATCTATGGAAATACAATTTTAAACATCCTCTCATCACCTTTTTGTTTCATATTTGTTTACTTATTGCAAAACATATTTATAATTTTAAGCAATGCAAGACCCAACAATGTACATAATTAATAAGAGCATGATCCATGAAACACAACTTGACAGACACAATTATATTTTACAGGTGTGTAAGAAAGAAGAATCTAAAAATGATTTAACTAGCCATAACAAATCCAAGGATGATGCAGATTCACCATCTAAGAAGAAAAACAAAAAAAAGTCAGCCAAAACTAAAATCAAAACCCCAAATGGTTTAAATACAAAAGAAGCTCCAAAGGGAGCCTTATGGGGCCTCCAAGTTTTGCCGAGATCAGAATGGAAAGCATTAAGGAATAAGTATTTAACTCTGCAAAGGAATTATATGAAGCAAGTGAAGTTCAATTTGTATAATAGGAAGAATTCCTATTCAGCAATACCCGAGCCTGCTACACTTCCAATGGAAGCTGACACAGGTAGTCCTTATTAGGTTTAGTTTATTTATTTCGGCACAGATGAATCATTTGAGATGGTTTTTTGCCTTACGCCATAATCTGTTAAACAAAATCTTTTGTTTCTATTATTCAGGGCGGCTAGCTCCCGTCTCCACGGCACGCGCTAAAGTCTCAGTGTAGTTAAAAAGCAACTATCATGATAGTAATAAGGTTCAAATGAAACAGAATGTCCCATAATATTAATTTATTTTAAATTCCTCCATTTATTCTAAAACCTCTTGAAATTATTAAAATCAATGTCCTTGATTTAACATTTTGATTTACAGCTTCAAATCCTGGAAAAATGATCAGCAGCAAGAATGTGACACCGCTGGAGAAAATCCCAGGTGTCTTTGTTAGAGAAGTTCTACCGGAACCGTGCTGTGATATCAGGCACACCAAAAGAACGGTATGTTTGTCCATAAGTATTGTAACTGTTAGAACCATGTTAGAACTGATATAGATGAGTATTGAGCTGTAACCCAACTGCAAATAGTTACCTGATTAGATTTAAAAGAGTTAGGTACTCCCAAGATATACTATTTTTATGAATCCAAAACAACTTGCCCCAGCGTATATTAGAGACCCGCTAAAGGCCTTCACATATTGTAATATCTTCATAATTTTCACTCGGTGCCATATATACGGCCGCGTCTTTCGTTAGCATCGGTGTCAACAATCTTTTGCCCCTTGACACAACACAACAACCAATAAGCACGTCCGAGCTAATTATTTACTATGAAATACAATACAACCAGTCACAAATAAAGCCAATATATTATAGAAAATCCATACCCCTTATATATATACAATCCCAATTAAAATATCGAGTATGCGATGTATTAGTTCCTCGCAAATGTACTGAGAATGAATAAGTGCGTTCGAGTTCACATGTTTTTAAATCAACATGCCAGAAATTACTTCTAATAATAACTTCTCTATGACAATGACAATACTTTGTTTCATATTTTTTGGAATGTTTGTGAACTCGACTGTACCTATCCTAATTTTTTTTCAATTCTAATTAGAGGTTAACGATCCATTCGTGGATGGAAATTCACGTAGAGCTTCTTGTCTGGGGCAATATTAAGGCGGTATGGATCAAAGCAGAAAGAGCGCACTGTATCCTTGCAAGCTTCAACTCTGAACTTAGAAAGCAGCTTGATGACACATGCACGAACCTGTGCTCGCGCAAATCGTATTCCTGAAAAAAGAACAAAAATAAGGAACACATGAATCACATATCAGTAGGGTACTTATGCTCATTGCACATGATATGCAAGGTACAGCGGGGCAAATCTCGACTGGGGGACAATTGTAACTGATCTATTTTTTTCTATTATTACACTATGATGTTGAGTTCTACATGTGTCCACTGAACACGCCTACCATATATAACCGGTGAACACTATTTAATAATGCAAACATTGTGAAACATGGAAAAAATGAACCAGTTTCATTTGCCCCCCAGTCGAGATTTGCCCCGCTGTACCTTAGTACAAACTATGAACATTAAAATAAGTTGTTATTGTTAGCGCAACTATCCTCACTTGTGTTAACAATTCTATGCAAACAAATTTATTAGGTAGAACGTCATTGTTAGAACAAATATTGCATTGGAGGTTACTCTTACTACTACGAGTAGGTATTATTTACTTATATAAAATGACTGCGATAGAACTTATAATTTGTCAGAAGTTTGTATAACCTATCGTTTTCTGGCGGATTCTAGGAGTAAGCCAAAATTGACAGTTTGAAAGTGTGATCCGTTTCGGTCAAACAGGTTAGGAGTAGGACTTACATAGGTACAAATAAGTCTTACTAAAACGTTTACCCCACTTCACTTTTTCGAATGAAATCTGGAGGTTTAGTTTCTCCTACACAAACTTTATTTTAAATAAAAAACACCGGTTTCTCCGCAGCCAAAATATTGTCCTTAGGTACAGCTTACAGGGCTGTAAGGCGAATGCGGCCATAATACTACCGATAGCTATCTAGGTATATTACAAGCAAAAATAAACTGATTGCATTATTATAAAGTTTTTGACTCACCAATGCAATTCCGTGGCCCTAGCCCAAAAGGCAAGAATGAGCACGGGTGCCTGCCAATCAAATTTTCTCGAGCGAAATTTTCAGGATTAAATATCTCAGGATTTGGATAGTACTTCTCGTCATAGTGAATCCCCAAAACTGGGATCAGTACTATTTGTCCTCGAGATACTTCTACGTTAGTGCCGGGACATTTGTAATCGTTTTGTGCTTTTCGTAGCAAAGTATCATCACTAGGGTACATTCGAAGTGTCTCATTCAGAACTTGATCTAAATATGGCAATTCATTTAAAGTTTCCAGATCTATTTGATCACCGTGTGTTCGTAGATAAACGTCTATTTCATTTCTCAATCTCTCCTGGATTTCAGGTTCCAACGCCAGGTGGTATAGCATGAAGCACAGAGTAGAAGCTGAAGTATCATAACCAGCTGCGTAAAATGCAAATGCTTGTGCTTCTATGTCACTATTAGATAATTCTTCAGTTTCCATGTCAAGTTTTTTTTTGTTTTACTTTCTAAAATGAAATCAATAAAATCTTTTCTAGTTGACGGTACTCCATTTCTTTGAATGATCATAGTTTCGACGAGATCTTTAAAGAATTTCGCGATATCTTTTGTTAATAGTGACATATTAATTTTTTTCAGTAGTCCAGGGTACATCATATCAAACTCTATGGCAAGAGTAGGGGTAAATATGTTTTTATCGAGTTTCATCAAAATTTGTATATCTCCGCGGAAAGTGTCAACATCAAGACCAAAAAAACATGACGTCATCGTGGACATTGTGTACTTTTTGACTAATGAATAAATATCTTCTGGGTTCTCAACTGGTATATCACTGATGTGATTAACGAACTTATCTGCACGATTGTTGATCAAGTGCATCATATTCTTTAGTTTTTGTTTAGTAAACATGGGCGTAAAGCGGCTTCTTAGCTTCCTCCAAGTTTGCCCGTTAGCGTGGAACAGATTTGTTCCCAATCCTTCGTCGCTAAACTCGATACCACGTTCAACGAAAAAGTCAAAGTCTTTGATCAAAATATGTTTCACAATATCGAGATCACGTATCAATAAGCAGGGGCTAGTCATCCTAAACATGCCTACGACTTTTTCATTAGGGTAGCTGTTGTATACTCGTTTCGTGATGACTCCAACATGCACGTAGCGCAAGGCCGATTCAAATATGTTTCCGAACAATGGCACTGGTTTCGGCCCTAACACATTTCTAGCCTTCCAGTAATTAAAAGTTCTGGTGAAATAAAAGTACAGTGCACCCACAGCGAGCACAAATACCAATAATCCGACTAAAACCATTCTATGTACTTTCTTCTGACTTGTTTGATCGCTAATCTCAAAAAATATTTAATAAAATGATTATTTTTACCTGTGTATTAGTGGTTGAAATGTCAGAGTAGGACTAAATATGTTCAATAGTAACGTACCCTTTATAATAGAACAGGTGTTTCATTCAACATTCCATTTGCATAATATATCATCAAGTATTATAGAGTTAAGAGTGCTACGACAGGAAATATCGAAATAATGTAAAATTATTAATTTTATTCGATGTATTTCACAATACTTTACACTCATCATCATCAACATCATCCGAAAAATAGAATAGGGTCGGTTGTCCTCCGTTGAAACAAACTGACATTAGTTATTTGTTATACAAGGGGGCAAAGTTGTATTTTAACGCCGAGTGTGGAATTGAAAAACGAGCAAGTGAAAGGATTCTATAGTTGAACCACGAGCGTAGCGAGTGGTTCGAGAATAGAATCCTGAACTTGCGAGTTTTTTAACACACGAGAAGTAAAATACATTTGCACCCGAGTGTAACACAAAACTTTTCCCCTCACTATGGCGAGGAAACTACAACCACAGAATATATAATAGTACAAGTACAGAAGGCCCACTGCTTTGATGTTCACGAAATGCCGCCTTATAAATGCCTACAAAATTCTAACAAAGAAACGAGCCGCACGTGCGCAGCGTCGGGCGATAGGGTTGCCTATGGATTAAAACGAATTAATACTCAGATTACTCAGATAAAATGTTATATACTATAGTTTAGTTTAGTTTATTTATTTCATAATGGTAAATTACAGTATAAATTATTCTACGTTAACCTATATGAATTTACATTATGATCGTCAATTATAATAATTTGGCATGCAAAGATACAATAATATAACGTCAATAATACTCAAAAACAATAGAAATTATTAAATTAACAATTTGTAAATGTGGTTTTCAAAACCACCGTCATTAAAAACTAAATAAATAATATAGCACAAGTCAAATTAAAAGTCTAATAGTTAGGTATCTCATAATGATCGTCATATTAAAATGAAATTATGAGCAATTGGTAATAATAATAGTTCAAAATGTCAAGTAAATTATTACAATTTTAATTCCATATATTCATCTACCGAATATAATGGATTTTTCAATAAAAAGTTCCTCAGTTGAAGTTCAAATGCTTCGTCAGAGATTTCAGTTCTTAATTCGGCGGGTAGGCGTTCGTAATAGGTAGGGCCTATCACTCGTGGATTCTTGCATGAAAGTGCCATGCGACGCGGCACTGTTCGCAGTCTTCCCGTCGATCTTATCTGTTTGCCTATAACTTCGACACGTTTGAACGTAGACAAGTTTCTTCTTACGAACATCAAAACTTGAAACATGTATAGGGAAAAGTGCGTCATTATGGAATACTTTTTAAAGAGTTCTTTGCAGTGGCACCTTTGTTCAACCCCAGCCAGTAAACGGATGGCACGTTTTTGGAGAATCAATACTCTCTTGGCATCTGTTGAATTTCCCCAAATCAGTGTACCGTATGACATCAAGGAGTGAAAGTGTGAAAAATAGACGTTTTTAAGCGACTTCCTTGATATCAAAGGTTGTAGTTTTTTCAACGCAAATATAGAACTACTCAACCTATTACAAAGCTGATCGACATGGCACTTCCAATTCAGATTCGAGTCAAGTACAAAACCCAGAAACTTTACTTCGTTACATAACGGCATTGGGCAGCTACTGATACATGGCGGTACCGTGGTGTTGCGGCCCGAGAACATCATGACATTGGATTTTGTTATGTTTAACAGTAGGCCATTTGATGAAAACCATGTCTGTAATTGGTCACAAGCTTCATTTATTCCCTCGGCCAACTGCGCGTGTGTTTTTGCCTTAACAACTACAGTGGTGTCGTCTGCAAATAACACTGAGAGTCCATTTGTGATGGCAGAGGGTAAGTCATTCACAAACAATAAAAATAGCGTATTTCCGGCCGCCGACCCTTGAGGAATGCCTAAATTAATGTAGCCAGTCTCTGAAACATGCCTCTGGCCATTTAGTGGCATCTTAACTACTTGTTGACGGTCAGACAAGAATGATGCAAGCAATTTATGTGCGGAACCATTTATGCCATACATTGTTAATTTATTTAAAAGTAGGTTATGACTAATGATGTCGAAAGCCTTAGACAAATCGCACAGTATGGCAGCCATCTTGTACTTATCATCTAATCCAGTCAAAATGCAGTCAACGATTTTGTGTGCTGCTATATTCAAGTCTTAGGTACTTTCTAGGTATATACACAATATTTAAATATTTTTGCTGAAGTCCAAGCCTTCTTGAACTTTCCGTGGGACTAAATCAATAGTAGATCTGTTTAAGATTCTTTTATTTTATTCATGATGTCTATTTAACTAAACATTATTAGCCATTCCACACGCGGACATCGCATATGAACCTTAGAAAAAACTCGCGACATAAAGTAACAACAGAAAGTGC
This sequence comes from Leguminivora glycinivorella, assembly GCF_023078275.1. NCBI lineage: Eukaryota > Metazoa > Arthropoda > Insecta > Lepidoptera > Tortricidae > Leguminivora > Leguminivora glycinivorella. Next base: position 26,631,285 of record NC_062971.1, read on the forward strand.
GAACGTGCCTTCCGTGAGAACGCGCCCCACCCCTGATTAGGCCGCGAATTCGCGGCCGCCAGCATGTACTTGTAGCGCGGCGATAGAATCGCGGTGTGAGCCGCCCCTGCTACAACGCAAAAAATATCACAACTTCCAGTAGTTCTACAGGTGGTAAATCATCTTTATTACTAGATTCACCTACTTTTATCAATTTTAAAGCAGTTAATTTGACTTTGTTCAAGGTCAAATTACTTTACCCACTAGTGGATAAAATGCGTTTTTACCCGCTGGTATTAAAGAACAAAACACGTGTTTCCGAGCTAGTGAGGGGAAAAATATTTTGCATAATACAACATTTATTTTGAACTTTTATAGAGTTCTAAATTCGTTTAAGTATCTGTTTTTGATGTGTTTCATACTCATGAAATAAAACTATGGAAACGGATTATATCGCGTATAATAATGTATTGTAATTTTTCCTCAGTCACCCGTTGACCACGAATGCTGTAAAGTGCTCGAAACGGGATGAATTGTAAATTAATTATACGCGATATACTTAATCCGTTTCCATAGTTTTATTTCATGAGTAACTATCGCGGTAACCGAAGACAATATTGTGTTTCATACTTTTAATAATTTTTCATGAAAGTATATACACCGTGTTTCACTTAACACTAAAAACCTGAAAACAGTTTGTTCAGAATCGATTGAGCTATATCTTGATGGGGGTAATATTTTTATTTAAATTAGTATTATTAGTTATTTTTTACGTGCCCATTCTATTGTACTCGTAATACAACATTGTGTATATCGCATTGCTAGAGGTTGTTTACCTTTTTTCAGTATTTAGGGGTATTAATACTGGCCGGTTACTTGGACGATTATTTTTTCCGCTACTAGTTTGACGTTGTTTGTCAGTTTAATCTTAATGTATATCATAAGTCATAACAAATTGAACTCGTACCTAATTACAACCTTGTCATTTTGAATATTGAGTTTATTTGCTTACTGCGATTACCTGTCCAATTTGAAAGTTTTTGAAAGTTTACTGTGACAAAGCTTTAAAGTGTTTTACAGTGACATCTTAGCTGTCTATTGGTAAACCTTATGTCGTTGTAGTAACGTACACAAATAAATAGTCTTATGGTTTATGATGGTAGTTAGCAATTATTTTATTGAGTGTAGAGCTAAAAGTCAAGTAGAGCTGTACAGAAAATTAAAAATTCAATTTAAAAAAAAGTAACGATCAGATTAAAAGATGAATACTCTAGATGAGTTTAAAAAAATAAAAATCAGTTGGGGTGTCTGAGGTTTTGAGTGATACCGGAAACACCGTGTATATATATACAGGGTGGAAAAATCGAATGCCACATGGATGGCAACTACCTTAAATATTGTAAATAGCACATTTTGTGTATGGGAGACTTTCCTTTGTTTTTAAAAACAATAAATTCTGCATTTAAGGATTTATGAAAAATCGCTTGCTTCAGTCGGGACTCGAACCGGTCAAATGTGACAAAAAATAACGTGCCAAATAATGTGCCAAATTTTCATGGCCTTCCGTTATTCTGATTGTATTTGTTATTTAGAGAAAAATGAACCTTATCAGTAACCCTTTCAATCTGCATCATAAAATACGGCACGTTATTTTTTGTCACATTTGACCGGTTCGAGTTCCGACTGAGGCAAGCGATTTTTCATAAATCCTTAAATGCAGAATTTATTGTTTTTAAAAACAAAGGAAAGTCTCCCTTACACAAAATGTGCTATTTACAATATTTAAGGTAGTTGCCATCCATGTGGCATTCGATTTTTCCACCCTGTATATAATAGATGCGCTATACAATTGTTTCGAACTGTTACAGGTGCGAAGCAATATCCATGCCCTGCATGTGGATGCCAAAGAGGGCCAGTCGGAGATAATCATACGCTTTGATTCAGCGAAAGCAGCTGACGAAGTAAGTACAACGTTGTTTAAGTGTTTTATGTACCAATTCACTTCAATCTTCAATTCTTCGTTTTATTTAACCGTTTAAATGTTATACTATTTGTTCTTGGATCTACGTAGGGTAAATAGCCAGTAACTGGTCCCCTTTCAATAATTGCGGGCGTAGCCGTATGGCAATCGTCGACGCCAGACGCCGACAGAAATGCAGTCTGGCTCTGTCGCGCCAATACACAAGAACGATAGAGATAAATAGCTTAGAAACAACATCATAAGCATATCATAAGAATTTATGCATTTGGCTACGTATCCTGGCCACTTTGTACTAAAACTTAACTTTGTATATAATAACATGGCCCAGTAATAGATATTTTACCTAACAATTATATAAATCTGTTTATTTAATTTTATGAGTAAAAAAAAATGTATTATAAAGTGGCCAGTTACTGGTAATTTGCCCTAGTTAAATAAGAAAAAAGTTTATACATTTGACAAGTTCAATTTCGCGTATGGCGATTCCCGGCGAGGTAGGTTATACTTATCGGACACGGTACTTTTTCCAGTACTGCGCCAACTCCAGCAACCGCGCCAGCATCCTGTCGGGCGTGGAGGAAGAGGAGCAGTGGGCGCGCGCGGAGGCGGGGCGCGCGTGGCCGCGGCCGCGCGGGCGCGAGCGCCTGCGCGCGCGCCTGCAGCGCCACGGTGCCGCGCCCCCGCCGCCGCCGCCGCCCGAGCCCGCCTCGCCGCAGCCCACGCACACGCACATCAGATTCGACGAGTAACGATCCTGTTAGTACGACGGGCTCTAGCTGAGATGACGATCGTTTATTAAAACGCCTGTGTAAACTTCGATGTCTATTTATTGATTCAAAGTAGCACGATTTGGACTCAGAATCGGGTGAAATAGTATAAACGAGTGTTAGCTACTCGTTTAAGTCCCGTTTAGTTTTTAAATTTTCAATTATATTAGTTTAATTTGCTTTCGTTTCATTATTTTCTTTCTGTTTGAATTTTGTCGATGTACTATTGTCATCTTGGCTGGACCCCGGAGATATTTAGAGCCGGTTACGACACTTACGACGATCACGACTCTCGGCTCATTTCAATCGGCAAACTATGAAATTTCACACGCTATTACATGCAATGTAGGAACTGTTTTAACGGAGAAATTATTCCAATTCGCCTAAATAGTTGTAGCCTGGCAAACCCACTGATTCATTAATTACTTTATTACAACAATTGTTTAGATCAGTTGACTTGAGCAGTTGATAACGAGAGGATGATGATAACTTAATTACAGCAATTAGGAACCAAAAAGAAATTTGGAGTCTGATTTGAATTTTTTATACAATTGACAACATTTCATATTTTTGAGTACTACTTTTTATTGTTTGGTTTGAAAGAACTCAATACAAAAAGATACACGTATTTTTTTATTTTTCCAAAAACTGCTATTTTAATGAGAAATTCCCTTTTTATTACTGCTTCGAGCAGAAAGAGCGTAAGTTACAAACGTCAAGACACAGTTTCGTGACGTCACATGTGTTGTTTCATACACCTAAGAAAACGACAAAATCATTCCTTAAAAAAAAGTTTTATTGTCAGCTTAAACAGTCCGGTATGTCTGACTGTTAAGTGTCACTGTCAAGCAATAGTGAATGACTACGAATCATAGACTTAGCCATGAATTTTTTAATATCTTTGCTACGAACTGTGATAACAGGGAGTATAGAAGTATAAAGGAGGAACATCTGTCGAAGTACAACAATCGCAAAAATGACCGGCTGAGGCCTTGTAATTGCAGTTACAAATCTCTCCGCTTGGAGCGCATGTCTCGCTCAATGATCAGCGATGTGACATGACATTAGACGTTCTTTTCTCTAGGCTGATTTCGTCAGACTCAGCAAGTCAAGACGTAGTCGTAGTGCGCTGGCTTCGTACGCAGATGTTCTCGGGTTTTGTTCGGGTTCTCGGGTAATTCTGACAGCGATCTTTTTGCTTTTTGTACATTAATTTTCTTTTTGTGTATTTTTATTTGAGTTTATTTATTGTTTTATTCAGACAAATGTTAATTTAAGCCCTTTAACATTGTTTGCCCCATGTTAGGATTCTTAGGTAATGTTGTAAGTCTTGCGAATGAAATTTCGAAAAGTAGTAATAAAACAAAATATTTTTGGACAATAAAAAAATAAAAAAAATTGAAGAAAAATATTAGTAGAAAAAAATAAAAAAAGATCTCATCAGGATTTGAACCCGGGACCTCTTGCTCCGTAGGCGGGGTCACTACCGATAAGGCTAAGAGATTGTCAAACCCTTATCTCCCTGCTATTGCAGCGCCACCTATCTTTCCTTTTATATGTGCACTTCTGATACTTAAAGCTTTCGCTCCTTATATTTCTAAACTCCATATGTGATAAGTTTCACTGTCAAACTCAAGTGACATCCCAACTGGAAGATATTTTTGATATAGTGGCAGCTCTAAATCAGCTATTTGACGTCACTTCCCGTTTAAACTATTTTTAAGATTTTTTATACTAAATATGCGGAAAAAAAAATTAAAAAAATGATTTATGTGATCTACAAGCGTATATCTCGAAATGGTTTTCGATTTAGGCACATTGAAAATTTTGAAACGTTGTCAATTGCGGGACCACCTACAAAACAGAAAATTAAAAATCTATTTCTAAGATCTACCCTTCCAATGTACCTACATTTTATAAAGGGCGTAGCCTAAATGGGTCCAGTGTTCATCGAAATATGTACTGCCCTTAGAGAAAAAAGTGTTTTCCTTTTACCGGGATATCAACCTTATCTATTACAAAATATAGACTTTTGTACTTTTAACTTTTAGCATAAGTACCTAACTAAGCGCAATAAACAAGAAACTTTAAAATGATTACTTCAATTTTATTTTTATATCCCAAAGGTAATATAAACAAACATAATCACGTGACATCGTCATTCATCCGGTCCAGTGACACGTTGCCATATCTTACAAAAGCCAGGTTCCAGGTTCGGACCTGAGAGGCCACGGGGAGAGGCATTTGCCCAGCAGTGGGACACATAAACGGGCTATAAACATATTAGCGCCATCCGACCGGTACCTATCAACAAACGGTGTGGCGCCATCAGAACAACCAATACAACCATGTATTGTCTTTGCTTGATAGCAATATCAGCGATTGTTAATAAAGTATGATTGACTTATTATAACTAAAACAGTCTTCTTTGTTTTTTTTTATTAACAGAAGAGTGTCAAATAATGAAGTCAATCTTACGAAAGAAAATTTATTCTTACATCACGTAAATGCAACATCCAATTCAGTCTTAAAAATATGTCCGCTTAATTTAATAATACAGGAGGCACTGGCACATTCTCGAAATAAAAATTATAGTATCTTAATGCTAATAAAAAAGTTACAACGTAAAACTTACATACAAGTAGACCTGTATAGTGACACTGTCTGATAGTCTTCTTCCAACAATGGCCGAAAATACAATGTTTCATAACAGAGGACTGATCAATTAGCACTACAAATGACAAAGGCAAGTAAACATCGGTAATCAGAAATTACATGTCAATAAGATGAACTTTTATAGGTACCTAGTACCTACCTACTTACAATAGTTATTTTTGTATGAAATCTTGTCCTAAGAAAAAAATCTCCATGATAATAAATAAATTGCTAAGATGAAGAAAATCAGTTCTTATTACTGTTGCAAGATAGCACGCAAGCGCCACTTGTTCCAATCCAACACACTATTCAAGTATTCACCACATATTCTGCTTCACTAAATAATGTATATAAAAAAGTTGAAAATAAGTACAATATTACATTACAGTACAAAAACAAGGAAGAGCACCATTGTGTAGTAACCAAAATTCTGATACTTAAATTAACTAAAGTTACTTTTACATTATTCGCAAGTATGTATAATATAATATATCACATTTAATAAAATGAAGCTGCTTGACCACATTAACATCTAATGCTATGTACAAAAGAGGTAGATTAATATTATAAATGTATTATGAGGCTTCCATATGTCTGTGAACAGTCACGGGAGCTATTATACTATTTTTGCCACAGGGAAGAACAGTCACACTAAGATCTCCAGCTTTTAATCTGGGCTTAATCTTAGCTGGAAGTGGGCAACTTATATCTGATTTTGTGTCATCTGACAGAATTATTGGATCATTAACCGAAAATCCAGTCGCTTCAGAGTCCTCATGCGGAGTCATTGTAGAATATCCATGATCAGAGCCTCCAGCCGTGTGCGGGCGTCTGTAGCCAGTCACCACCCTGTATGGTGAAATAGGCGCCTCTATTTCCATGGCAGGCAAAAGTTTATCTTGACCAGAAAGATCGTGGGTATCATCAGACTGCAAATGGCTCATCTGTACATCTGCATCTGGCCAAGTCTCGGCGGGACCGTCTACATATAAATTATGACAACTGGCCGTCGTAACATTTTGCCTATAGCAATATATGGCAACGGCTATTACTAAACTAATAGTTACAATACAACCAGCAATCGGTCCTAAATAGTTTCCTGTAACGTCTCTACTGACGTGGCCTAAGGTGCCCTCGCCATATGGAGTAACGGCACCAAGAACTCCATTAAAGCATGAAGACTGAGAAGTGCAATATGGCGTCGAAAGTTGGGAATGTCCATCTGTATCAACCTGACACCACTCACAACCTAGCACTCCCAAGCAAGATGAACGTGTTGAATACGTTTCACATTGAAAATCGAAACATGCCTGCAAAGTTTCAGCAAAATTGTGAAAATAATGCGACTTGTGGTTATTATTTTCTGGCATCATTCCGCACAACGGAATCTCCTGGTTGAACTTAGTAAAAGTGTTTGGACACTCGTAAATTTCAGAAGTACATTCACAAGGGCACTCACAGTCTGTCTGTTCCATCCTATTGCAGTTAAGACAGAGCCTATCCACCATACTGCAAGGACAAAATGAGGCAGCAACGCAGGACGCGTTAACAAGGCCTATAAAGGCATTTGTACCGGGAATGGCTGCAATGTAATAATGAACACAATGATCTCCAGACACTGCATTGGAAAGAATGTGCGGAAGAGAAGTATTAAATTCATAAAATCTCTGTATGGTCTTATCATAGAAATTATTGCATAATCTTTTAGTGACAAATCCTTTATGATTAAGCATGTCTGTTGCAATCATAGACTCTTTATGAGTGATATGCTGCTGTTCAATGGGGCCCGAACTGTTAGGATCCATTAAGCCAGGGTGAGAAACCAGGTATCCTCTGTTATTCATTATGAAACATTTAATATGTGCCTCTTCACATAAGGGCATGCTGTCAATTAACAATTTATAAAGAAAGCCCATGGTAACATCCATAGAGACTACCATAGTGGGATGAAGAGGACTCTTTAAAGCATAAGAAATTGACACCACATATCCTGCACCACCCACATCTAAATTTGGAGGAGTAAGAATAATTTTTCCTGGATTTTCCAAAGCATAGGTAAACCAGGGTCTTCGAACTGGTTCATAGTCATATTCTAAAACTGTGCCAGGATACATGACAAGTACGCCACTTTCAGTTACTGCATATCTTCTAACTATATATTTGGAATAAGTTCCATGTAAATGCTGATTTTTATAAAATGTCAATAGAGAATTAAGAAATCCTACATCTTGCTGAATTTCATTTTTCAATCCCGGATTAGAGAGCAACCCATGAGCAACACTTTTTAAATATGCCAAATAGTTTTGCATATAAGTAACTGCTTCATGGCCATTCCCCATATCATACAGGTAAGTGAATGGCGACTGAAAGCTAGAAGGACTCAAATAAACTGTACCCTGATCAATTGTGGCTATTTGTTTGAAATGACGACATATTTTTCCATTTTTTGGAGGAAATAAATCTAATCTATGAAATAATATTTCCTTGTTGCTTCTGGCAATTGAGATGTTAGTCTTGTTAAAAAAACTTTTTCCTGCTGTTTCAGAAACTATACAAACAATATACAAATCTTCAATCCATCTCCAAGAATATACAATAGACTTACTAGAACTCTGATCAGTGACTGTGAAGTTACCAGAACTCTTGGACACCATTTCTTGTTCTACACTGTGAATAAAGTCATATGCTTCAACATTTTCTAAGTAAGTGAATTTGATTTTTTCCGATGCTGTCTCAGGTCTTGGAAAGTAAGAGTGCATAAGCACTATACCTGAAAAATCCATCACAAATGCTCTCTTTTTTAAATTCAAATCTTTGAAGTATATTATGTCCTCTGCAAGATCAGACCAATATAAATCTAAACCTAGAATCCCGGAAGATACAGGCAGGATCAAAGACACCATAAAGTCTCTCTCTGTTGCTTCCCAGAGTGGGCCTTCAATTGTGATTAAATTATTTTGGTATTTATCAGGTAATAGCGAAATAAATGCTGATGCTACTTGCCCCACCACCCCACTGTTGTTTATGTGCAGTCTAAGCACAGAGTGGTTGCTGGAGTGATTATGCCACTTTTCCATGTGAAATATTCCCAAAGAACTGTTTCTAGCTGCATCATTTTCATATATCAGGCCAATGGCAAACTTCATGTTATCATCATTTGTTGAATAAGGAAAAACTTTTAGCCATGTTTCATTTGTTAAAATCTTAGTGTCTGTCAAAAATACAAACAATTTGTTAGCAGGTAATGATTTCTCAACAAGTAGAGCTTTTAGTTCTTTATTTATAGTCAGAGGTGAAATATTTGATGGGGCAATGTCCAGCAATGAAAAGTATTCACGTAATAATAGTTTATTGTTGTCTGTAGCATTGCCTAGGCTGGATACACCATCTTTACTGCATGTGTCATCAAATTTCAGAAATCCTGTAGTGTTTGTCATTTTCAATGCAATAACATCAGTACTTTGAAGAGCATTGGCCATCTCTCGTGCTACTCTCACTGCATGCTGCAGTGATCCTGAGCTCATATTATTGTCAATAATAAAAACAACTAATTTTGAGTCTGGGTGCACAACCTTGTGATAAAGATATCTCAAATTGGAGTGTGGCATTGTAACACAGTCTTTATCTGTTGCATAGTCAATATGTGATAGATAATACTGTCGTTTCACTTTTAAATCCTTGAAACGCTCCAACATTTGAGACTTAGGATCCAAAGGCATGTTTTCAAATAATTCAACATTTTTAATAAACACTGACTTACGTATAGAGTTGAACGGGCAGGGATACGTGAAGGACGGAGTATTGTTGCCATTAATAGCTTTACTCATATCTTTAAGTATTGTAGCCGCAGAAGAGAGCTTGTAGCTTATTTTACTGGCAATAGAGAAAAGCAGGTCATTATCGGAGGGCTGATTTCGACTCACTTTTGAAGCGGTGCGTACTTCGAAATGCGTGGAATAATCACTGCCGAGCTCTGTTGCTACTATCTCATTAAACTTTTTTCCCAAAGTCTCAGAAAGTTTTTCCACCGATAACTTGTAGTCGCACCGATAATTAGGCCTCGTACAGTTTTCATTTTGCGCCAAGACAGTCGTAACGTAGCGAGTAGTGATAATCGTAAATAGCAGCGATAAAAGCTTCATTTTGTCGGCATTCTATTTGATCAGCGTCACAATTGATTCGTAGTTTTTTTACAGGAACACATCTTAAAATCACGGTTTATAGTTCTCATAGTATACATAGAAGTGTAGAGATTAATGTGTTTCTGATATTATTGTAATTAAAATGACTATGTTATCAAAAATAATAATACAAACAAGGAGCTTGTTTTCGTCGCGACACTCGACTCCCCTCTTATGATTTTTTTAATGACATTTGATAAAAATGGCGGCTTGCGTTTCGTTTCACCTTGATAAATATTAAAAAAAAAGGATGAAATACGATATTGAAAAAAATAAATTTCATGTTATATTTAAATATTAAAATAATCATTTGATTTCAATAACCATAAATCATTTCAATTAAAATACAACTTGTCAGTACAAATAACAATTCGCAAAACTACATTTTTTCTACGGGATGCCATCAGTTTGCGCCTGTATCTACTTATGTCTTTTTTTGGCTACCCCTACCTTATTCCACACAAAACTATATCTAAATATATAAAAGAAGAAGCTGACTGACTGACATATCAACGCACAGCCAAAACCGCTGGTCCTAGAGATTTCAAATTTGGCATGTAGGTTCCTTATATAGTGTAAAGGAGCACTAAGAAAGGATTTTCCAAAATTCACCTCCTAAGGGGGTCAAATGGGGGTTCAAAGTTTGTATGGGGAAACAAGATTAGTTTGACTATTTTATACGAAACTTCACAGGAAGATTCCTTAAGACATATGACTGAATACGTGTTTCAGGTTTTTTGAAAATTTAACCCCTAAAAGGGTAAAAAGGGGGTGATAAAGTAAAAAAATCAATATGGGTATCGTTTTTATGGTTTATCGGGTCGCTGATCACGATAAATACAACGTTTTTAAAATCTAACGAGGCGGAAGTGAAATACCTTCTCCCCTGCTGTGGTGCAATGGGGTTTAAATATCAAAAAAATATATAAAAGAAGATATTGACTGATGACTGACATATCAATGCACAGCCGAAACCGCTGGTCCTAGAGATGTCAAATTTGGCACGTAGGTTCCTCATATAGTGTAGAGGAGCACTAAGAATGGATTTTTCGAAATTCGCCTCCTAAGGGGGTCAAATGGGGGTTCAAAGTTTGTATGGGGTAACAATGTTAGTTTCACTGTTTTATTCGAAACTTCACAGGAGGGATCCTAAAAACATATGACTAAAGACGTGTTTCAGGTTTTTTGAAAATTTAACCTCTAAAAGGGTGAAAAGGGGTGATAAAGTCAAAAAACTAATATGGGTATCGTTTTTACGGTTTATTGGGTCGCTGATCACGATAAATACAACGTTTTTAAAATCTAATGAGGTGGAAAAGAAATTTTCTCCCTGTTGTTGTGCAATGGGGTTAAAATATCCAAAATAGCCATAAGTATAGGTTTAGTTTTTATCTTTACTTCTGGTTCAAGAGATTTCAAATTGACACGGAAGTTCCAGGAGAACTAAGAAAGGATTTTTCAAAGTTCACCTCCTATTAGCATGATAATTTGACAGGGGCAAGGACAGGGACAGGGACAGGGACAGGGACAGGGACGGGACGGGACGGGACGGGACGGGACGGGACGGGACGGGACGGGATAGGGTTAGGGATAGGGATAGGGATAGGGAAGGGATAGGGATAGGGATAGGGAAGGGATAGGGATAGGGATAGGGATAGGGATAGGGATAGGGATAGGGATAGGGATAGGGATAGGGATAGGGATAGGGATAGGGATAGGGATAGGGATAGGGATAGGGATAGGGATAAGGGACGGGGACGGGGACGGGGACGGGGACGGGGACGGGGACAAGGATAGAGATAGGGACAGGGATAAGAATAGGGATTGGGGTCGGAATAATCGGTCGGCAATCGATATCTAGGCAGTGTAAAATGCAGGTGGCTCAGTGGGAAGGGATTAGTAAGTAGGCATCGGCGAGTATCCTGCATCTGTAGACTGTAATAACTATTACATTCAATGTGCTGTAAGAAGATCGTTGTTTGCTTGCCTTTTATATGTTTACGTTTGCAATAAGTATAAGCAAAATGGAAAAAATTGTAAGCGATAATGCAAGAAAGTACTTTTTACCCTACCGACCATAGCGTCGAGATACTGGCTATGTGGGTTGTATGAAGTTTCCCCAGTATAAATATTCATATAGGTAAAATACATACATATTCGTACCTACTACCTACGCTGTGGTCGCTGTGTAACAATTCTACAATCATTGCAAGAATTTCTTTTAAAACAATAGTAATATGTGTAAGGTACAGTCGGCCAAAAAAGTGGTTTACCACTTTTCGATCAATAGAGTCGAAAAGTGGTAAACCACTTTCTTGGCTGACCGTACAGCAAATAGATCAGTTACAATGGCAGTCGAGAATTGCCCCGCTTTACCTTAATCGAAATAATCGCGGACAGATGTACCTACTTACAAAGAAACCTACGGATCCAAATGAAAATCTTATTTTTTGTAAACGTTTCAATAAGAATACTTTTATTACGCGGGCGAAGCCGCGGGTAAAAGCTAGTAATATATATTTTTAGTCTAAAGAATCGTATACCTCGATTTTTTAGCGCCACCTATTAAATACTACTCTAACTATATACTGATGATGCCTAGCTACAAATTTATTGTTTTCAAAATGTGTAGGTAGTATCAAAATCTTATACTTTTAAACGAGCAATTCTTGTATATTTATTTATTTATTTATTTATTTATTTATTTATATATACCGACGATCTCGGAAACCGCTCTAACGATTTCGCTGAAATTTGTTATGTGGGGGTTTTCGGGGGTAAAAAATCGATCTAGCGTAGCCTTAGATCCCGGAAAACGCGAATTTTCGAGTTTTCATGAGTTTTTCTTTCGCGTTAGTAAACGTAAAATATGGTCGTTAATTTCGCCGCGCGCGCATCGATTCCACTTAGCTCAGTCGTACGAGGTCGGTCTAATGTACGCAGATCGGTCGTATAATAAAACATGAAAATACGCAAAATATTTGGGGAAAATATGATTTTAGCCACTTCCAGGCTGCAAACAGCGCCATCTAGTTTTAGGCCTAAAAGACCCATACATCTTAGAGATACGATTTTTTGTATGGGCTTTAACAGTTCAGTATTAAATCGTTCTTGATAAAACTATAGTCTTGATGGAATGTTTTAACTAAAGGCTTCAGTTATACACTTCACGTGCCCAAAGCGGGCAGGTAGAATTGGCCTTTTTTATGCGATGCGATAAAAGTCAAACGAGCAGACAAGACATAAGGTTGGAGGTGCGTTGCCGGTATTTAAGATGGGTGTGCACTCTTTTTTTGAAGGTTCGAAGGTCGTATCGGCCGGCGGAAACACCGCAGGCGACAATTTTTACACTTCTTGAGCTGTGCGAGACAGGAAGTCAATGATTATTTTGAATAAATGTTAAGTAAATTGATAGATTTGTTTTTTTTTTATTTCTTTATCCTTTGTACCTTGAAACCATCGTAATAACGTTCAAGATTCCATGTTTCGGTCCACTATTACGCCCGCGGTTTAACGTTGCTGGGTGGCTAGCCGAATGGCACAATCGCTCACGAAACGCTCACGAAACGAAGCGCTAGTAGATATCTATCTCTATCGCGCTTGCGTATTGGCGCGACAGAGCCAGCGGCGTATCGCTTTCGTTTGGCGTCGGAGAAATGCCATTCGGCTACGGGGCCTGGAATCTTTTGCTTGCTCGGGTATCAATTCTATCAATATTGGTACTACATATGAACAAAAAGTTTAACCCCTTGTAAAACAAATGACTAGTGTAAAACGTTACCTACTTCCGTAGCCTTAAATACCTAGCTAGTTCAAAAGCTTCAAAAGTTAAAACACAAAAAGGAATAACATTAAAATAATTTTTAAGAAAAAAAGACCGCCTTCCTTGGGGTTCTGGTGATAAATACTTTCAAATGTTGGATTATGTTATCAATTCGTCTGTATATTTTTTAATGTTTGTTATTCGATATCTCCGTCATTTCTGAACCAATTTTGAAATTTAGATGATTCTGAAGTACTTACAGATGAGAATGATTATCAGAACGGAACTCTAACCAGGGGCGGCTCACTCTTCATCAGCAGTTCCACTGCACCAAATGTCACTGTTCTGGACGTAAGTGCATGCTGTTCTTATAAAAATACCAAATTGTCACTATAAGTGTGCCGTTTTCAGATTTGAGGAGTTCCGTTCTAACCATCATCAGCAGTTCCACTGCACCAAATGTCACTGTTCTGGACGTAAGTGCATGCTGTTCTTATAAAAATACCAAAGTCACTATAAGTGTGCCGTTCAGATTTGAGGAGTTCCATTCTGACCATCATCAAGAGTTCCACTGCACCAAATGTCACTGTTCCGTACGTAAATGCATGCTGTTCCTTTAAAAACACAAAAATCACCATATGTATGCCTTTCAGATTTGAGGAGTTCCCTCGATTTCTCCAGGATCCCACCACCAGAACTGGGTTCTGGGAAAAATGGGACCAATCTGTATGCATATACATTCAATCAAAAAAAAATTTTTCAAAATCGGTCCAGTAACGACGAAGATATCTAGGAACAAACATTAAAAATTATTATTTGTGATGGGGTATGGGTATCTGTTCCTCACCAGTCTCACCACCATCTAAAAGAAAAAAAAAACAGCCCCAACTTATATGTATGTTTAGGGTTCTCGAAGATTGGGAACGTAGTGACTCCTCTGCTCTGATGTTGCTTATGTCCATGGGCAGCGATGACTGCTTCCCATCAGGTGACAGCCGTCTGCTTGTTTGCTTCCGATTATACAAAGAAAAAGAAAGTCAAGAAGCGGTTCCTCCTTCCTAATATGAGAAATTACTTAATTGTTTCAGAATATGTATTCATCTAATAGGATATAATTAGCTATCCATGTTATTTCTGTCACCTAACCAAATCCATTTAAAACAGAACTTAAGGTATAAGAAAGGTACCTATTCAACCAATTGGTAACCTTATTTCATGTTACTGTGTGTGTAGGTGGAAGTTCCGTCTGGAGACGTTATGGGGTTAAGTTAGCCGTCGGGGTAAAGTGTGCATGTGTGAGCCATCGATTGGTCAGGGACGGCGTGGCGTACCGTCCGATCATTAACCCAGTTGTGTTCGCGACGCGGCGCCGCCGGGCACGCGACCGGCCGGCTCGCTCAGTCCACCATCATGCAACTGCCGGAGACGGCGCCTCCGCCCCTTGCTCCGCTATGGGACCGTGTCCTCCGCGCCCGGGCGCTGCCGCCGGATCTCGACGTCGAGCTCCTCTACGTAGCTATAAGGGATCGCCTCACGCACCCGGAGTGGGAAGTGCGTCTCCATGCCCTCCGCGTACTGGCTGATCTCCTGCCACTCTCTGGCAACGCACTGACGTTCCCCTTCGACCAAGTTATTGATAACTTGGGACATGGCTCCCCAAACGTCCGCAAAGCTGCATTAGATGCTTTAAAAGTGTTTTGCTCCCATTGCGAGGACCCAGAATGTGCAGCGAGAGCAATTTTAGACAAGTGTTCTTATCACAACATTAGGCCACATTCAGCCGATTTTGATACCAAAGTTAATGTAATCACAGGCTTAATTCTATCCATTCCTTCAGTTATGGCAATTTTGAAAAGAAGACATCCTATATTAGATACATTTCCTATTTTTCAAACGTTAGGAGATAAACTTTTTGATCATGTACACAGAGATGTAGCGTTAAGGTCACTTATTAAGTTAAGAAGAGTTGTCGGACCGAGAGATTATATGATTTACTTGTCGAGATTAGAACCAAAAGTGCAAGACAAATTTCGCATTTTGTGTGAAGTGTATGATGAAGATTCGCTTGACGTGTATTATGCTCCGAGAAAAACTACTTACCGAGATAAAAACAGTCATCAGCTGGTTAAAATTAACCATGTTTTTAATAGTCCTATACCTACCCCAGTCAGACTATCAGCTTGCGATACCTCGTCTGATGACTCATATAACCACGTGCCACATTATGGAAATAATTACGCAAAAGTGATAATAGAAACTGAAATAAAGTTCGATTCTGATACAGCAATTACGATGACCGTTTTAGAGGAGAATGAGACTGAGTCTGAGAAGAATACTGGCAGTGAAGAAGATTGTGATAGTTCCGATCGGAACATGCTGAAATATAGTGACGGGGACTCGGAAGACATGGATGTTGTTGTTAAAAAGGTGCGTTTCGGAGGAGAAAGCGTTAAAATTCGCACTCCCGACAGCGAAAACATAGCAACGAGCGAAGACGATACGGTACAAAACAAACCTGTAACCATACAACATTCGCACATAGAAGAAGCTTCTATGCAAGTAACACCATTGATTGTGAGTAAAATGAACGAGATAAAACGTGAAGCATTAGAAAGAGAATTACAAAGCAAACCTAAAAAGAGTGGAATCCCATTGCCTGTGATTAACAACAAATCTCGCAACCCTACTATAGAAGCAACGTACAGTAAAGTTAAATTAAAATCGAAATCATTGAGTGAATTATACGATTACTTTCGGTCTAAGAACGAGGCACCAGAGGATTGTTTAAAAAATTCGGGATTCACACTGACGTTGACTGAGATACGGACTCCAGATAAACTTCCTAGTCCAGTGGAACCGCACAGAGAAGTGGAGGTGCTTCATAATCTACAGCGAAGTCCGACGGTGTCTCCTCGCCGAAGATCAACACGTCTACATCTAGAGCAGGATGGGTAAGTAAAATCATATATCTATATTATAATAAGTATTTTTTCATCTCAATTTTTCATATTGTTAATTAACAGACCAATAGAGATAATGTTGATCTTCATCTGTCACGTGACAGGCTTAGCTTAGTGTGGGGCCACAAGACAAATAATGTACCATTATAATAATATCTTATTAATAATAAACTATTCTTATTCTTATTACTCGTAGATTCGTGCTGAGCCTTCTAGCGTCATCGCCGCCAAAAGAAGAGGACTACCTCTCTCAGCGTGGACCATCACCACTTCGCGGGCACTACCAGTGGGAAGATTTAGGAGTAGTACCAAAACATATTTCAGATCAATTACACAATACGGTACGTCTAACAGTGCTGTGACAATCTGAATACCAAACTTAGAACCCATTTGATTAGCATCTTTCCTTAGGCGTTATAGAAATTTCCCTGCTAATATGATATGGAGTGTATGATGAACGGATTACACAAGTTATGAAATACCATTATCACTGGTTTTAAACACAACTAACTGAACTATTAAAATTTAATTGTGACGTGAGTATATTTAATATATACTACCTACGTACCTGTTTTTGGCAAGTTATCAATCTGTCAATTAAATAACAATTGCTCCCCAGTAGTCCAAAACCCCATGTGCGTGCCGGGATCAATTTATTTATTAGCGAGCACTTCGCTCGCTCAAAATGGCGATTACCTGAATGAATCATTGAAATTCTACGAGATTCATAAAATTAGGTTTTAGTTCTTAGAATTCTGATAAAGAGTCATTGGTATAACGCGTATATACCTACATATATGTAATAGGTAGGTATAGGTACCTACAACTACCTACATTGACTGGAGTTATGATTAATTAACGAAACGTTGAAATGATTAATTAAGTTAGGTTGATTGATGTGTCAAGATGGTACCTACTCTTATTATTTAGGTATTTGGGGTGATTGGCGTGAATAACCAAAGTAACCAAACTTTTATCCTCTTCTACGAAAACGGGCACTTCAGTCAAAATAGGTTTTAATCTTTTTTTTATGGGATTGGAGGCAAACGAGCAGACAGGTCGCCTGATGGTAGGCGATCCGCCGCCCATGGACACCCGAAACACCAGAAGTGTTGGAGGTGCGTTGCCGGCCTTAAGATGGATATGTACGCTATTTTTTCTTGATCGATCTAGTTATGTTAGAATTCATAGGATATTCATAACTTCATAACATTATTAAGTAAGTATTTTTAGAATAGGTAGGTACAAGAAACACCCTTATACCTGAGTTTAATAACCACCTAATTACCTATTCGTTTTTCATGTAGGAAAACTGGATAGCAGCAGTAAAGGCGGCAGATCAACTCCACAGCGCTCTGCTGGATGCAGAGAACGTGCGGCGAGCAGAGCCTGCTGCACTATCGCTTGTCCAACACATGTGGGCTTTAAGCGAAGAGGTATGTTCCCCGATAGACTATAGTCTCTGATCCCCGTCAAAGGTTTCGACACAGCAGTATAAAGGCAGCCGATCAACTCCACAGCACTCTGCTAGATGCATAAAACGTACGGCGAGCATATCCTGCCGCACTCGTGTTTATCCAACACATGTGGGTCTTAAGCGAAGAGGTAGGGACCTAGGGACCAATATAGCGCAGTGCAGCAGTGATGTCATATCTTCTGGCTGTAGTGACTTTCTCCTAATTACCGACTTAAAAAACTTATGATTTTTGGAATTAAATTTTCGCACAATCAGCACAACCAAATTACCTAGAAGTATTTCCCTAAGAGTGACTTTCCACTCCCTATCATCATAATAAAAAAACCTTTTCTTTAAAAATTTCTATCTTTATTATACAAACTACCATATTATGGTATCAAAGTAAGCGAGGCTATTTAAGTAGATTTTTGTCTTTGTCGGCCTCAGCAATTTTATGAGGTGCTCGTGCCCAAAATACAAGCTACCGAGTACAGCCCGAACTTATCAACAATCTTTTATTTGCATAAACTCATTTAGAAATAAAAACGGATGCCCAAAATAATTACTTTTGTAAGTAGTTTCATATAATGGCCGCATACTTATGAAAACTGTTATTTTGTTTTGAAAAGAAGTTGCCCGCCGAGTTTCTTGCCGGTCCCATAGTGGATACCCCCCTCCCAACTGAGGGGGGACTGAAATCTTCTCGAGGCTGAGGCGTAGGGTTAGAGCCGGCGTAGCTTTATTTGACGTTCATATGCGCATTGTAATATGCCTACTTGAAAAATAAATATTTCATTTTCATTTAAGTAAATGTGTTTTTATTTAATTCCGTTAACTTTAAGGGAAGGTTCTTTAGATCAAATACCATTAATTTCACGTGTGTGACAGCCTTTACCAATTCCTAATGTTATTTGTTTTGACATGTGCCGTCAATCACTTGAAACTAACTTGAATGTTATTCTTAAGGGTCTCTCACACTAATAAATTCATTTATTATGTATGAAAATGATGAACAATTTTTTTTGCGAATTTACTACGTGTCGAATTTAACAGAAAACAAAAAAACACGGTGTATATTTAGGTGGAAGATTTGATATAAGAACTATGTATTAACACGCAATAACCTACCTACTAAAAATGCCCTATTATTTTATTTAATAATAGGTAGTAAGCAAAACTCGACGATTCTAGTTAATAAGCTACTAGCGTACTATTCACTAACCATCTGGGCCAGGATAAGTATTTAAAAAAACATCCGTCTCACTTGATCAGAGCTAACAGCCACATACTTAAGCTGTTTGCGAATCTCACTATGTAGCAGGGTTTATGCTCAACATATCGTCACTACTTTAAAAAAAATCTCGTATCTCACGCTGTTCCTCAAAGTTAAAACGCAGTAAGTCTATATGCATTCCATACATACTTACTACAATTTTCTTTTCATTGACAGACGAAGATACAAGTTTTTTTAAAAGTAGTGACGATATCTATCTTATGGGATAACATAATATTAAAAATTCCTAATGCAGGTCTCGGCAGCCCGAGCTCCAGCAGAAGGAGCAGTCTGTGCCCTGCTGCGAGGAGCCAGCAAAGACTGCGTCCGGCAGCTCCTGCCGGCCTTAGTGGCCAGGATGGGGCGGGAACCACCACCCACCGCGCTACCTCATGCGATGCTGCAGACCATACCTTTGCACAATTTAATCGATGTCATATTCGACCCTGCTGTAATCGGCGTAAGTATACCAAATAGAGCGGCTGTTGGCCACTTGGCCAGAACAAAGTAAATGCTTGCAAACACAAACATGTTTTGACAATACAATGTAAACCAGAAATATATGACTATGCGCCATGTTGCGGAATTTCATTAGAACTATTTTCCTCATGTGGTTCCTACATGACCACCTCGGACACTGGCGATCAAATATATGAAAGAGGCGCGTTCCTAGAACACAGTCTAAGATCGTGTAAATGAACGCGTACTATGCTTGTGTGAGTGAAATATGACAGGTCGACTGTTCGTGTTTTTGACAGGCGGTAACTGTGAGGTAACCGAGAGGGGGTGGGCGGCACTTTCAGCGGGGAGCGGGAGTGGCCATACTATAAAATAGTACTACTGAACTGTCACCGCATACATGAGAATAACAGCGCCCTCTTGGTATTTCTGGTCAGGCTTAGCTACACATTTGAGTTTGAGTAATATCACGTCAGGGTGTTATGTTCAGATGTCTGGCGACACGGAGCGAATGCAGAGTACACAACTGCGTGCTGCACTTTGCCTCGCAAGAGCTGCCGGGCCTGCCGCGGTGCTGACGGCGGTTCGGAGGAGGCTCGCCGACACCGCCAGGGCTGATGTGTTCTGTAATAAGGTAACATATGGACACAAGTATGTAGAGAGTTTAAGACGTCAGTGCGCCCACAAGATACTCAACGTCGTGTTGCACTTTGCCTCGCAAAAGCCGCCGGGCTCAACCCAGCAAAAGATACCTACATGGCCAATTGGCCAGGTGGGTTTGAACAAGACGTAATAACAAACAAACCTATGAAAATTTTAGTGCCAATGATTAAATCTTTAACTTTGTAAAACTTCAATATAAGTATACTTATACCTAGGTGTATTTATTGTCTTGATAGTCATTAACTTATTAATGTAAAGTTTTATTTCAGTTACGGGAGCGGCTCAGTAAGCCGGTTGAGAACAGGCCCGGTCACGTGTCGAGGTAACTATCCTTCGCAATCGCATATAAAAAGTTCAGTTGTTTGACTTGTTGGTTTAGAAATATCGCTTCTTTCTATGTGTTTATATATGTCTACTCATATAGGTACAGAACAGGCCCTCATTGACATGGAACACTGGAAGCTTTCGATAAATACTTACAAAGCGAAATAGCAACAAAGTAAACTAGCCACACAGAACAGACGAAACTAGGAAGGTCACGATATTTTGTGCGAGGCAAATTTTATCGAATTATTTCACGCGGAAAATTCCTCGCGGGGCGGCATTCTTTTTCCCGTCAGAAGATCCAGATGGAGGAATCTATGATACGACTATGTGTGACTCAGTTCGTTTTGATTCAGGAGCTCCCTTCTTCCGGTGCCAGTGCGACGACGCGCTCGCTCGACGCCTTCGCCGGCTGCTCCGCCTCCGCCGAGGCGTTTAAGGCCCTTACCAGACTCTGCTCCATTGCCAAGTACTTAACGTAATTTTGTTCTTTGGTAGAAGTTACATTTCTCAACCAGTAATCCTCGTGAAATTTTGTGAAAGTGTGATAGCATTCACACCAATACGGAAGAGCGATAGAGAGAGATAGTTAGGGAACTATAAGAAGCGATCTCTTCCAGAAGTTCCAGACAACCTTTATGTACCTATCAGGAAACCAATAACGTAACAATGAACTTGTAGTTCCTATAGACAGATAACTTTAGAAAAATATCACAAGTAGGTAGTAGTAAGGAAGGCTTACCATAGCTCGGAAAGGTTCACCATTTAATATGACGTCAGACGTCAACTTATAAGGAAATTAGTTCACCCTGTCTGACGTCTAGTAATAACTTCCAAGTGAGGAACGCGACGAACTCGTGTCTTAAAACTTTGTTTTCACTCAACAGGTATTTCACAACCACACGGGGACACTTTACACAAGGCTTTATCGCCGATTCCACTAAGTGACAAGTAAGTACCTACTTAGAAAATATATATATATATTTCCGTGAAGACTATTAGGTATTGAGTCATCCAGTGCCGTTCTGCCATTGACCCGATATCGGGTTCTCTGTTCGTAGGCGCAATTCGCTACATGGGTACCTATCTACCTACACGTCTCCATATTATCAGCTACGCTCGTAGACCGTAGCACTCCTGCGGGATTCCGACGGCACAGATATGAGCCGTAAATAAAATTACTAGGTCTCCCGCGTCCTTGAAAATCTTAGTCTCCGTCAACTCCCGACGACACAAATGTGTGTCCGCAATTTCGTACACCTATATTTCCCACGACACAAATTTGTGCCCGAATATCTTATTCTATTTAAAACTTTATATAAAAACAACACATAAGTCATACGCTCGTAAAGAGTCAAAAAACCTTGGCAAATACGGAATTCCGCCATCGCGCAGTTGCCGGGAAACAAGGGTGCAGATTTTCGTGGCACAGATATGTGGCGGCGGGAGACAACGACTAAACGAATTTTCGGGTCGCGGGATCCCACAGGTCGCGTATAGTACTACATATAAGTTAATACTATACAGTAGGTATACAAACTTGAAATCAATTGATTTTCTCAATTTCCAATATGCCAGGGTCAATATTCTTGTAGTTCAATACCACGATGGCACGAATCGCTTTTAAATGTTTGATCAATTATCTAGTGCTTATTTAAAATGTATACTGAACTGCCTTGTTTTATAGCTTGAATGTTGACCTTGCTGTCTTGGGAAAACATTCAGCTGACGACTAATAGACATTCTAGACAGTACTACTACTAATAGTTTAGTAGTTAGAACAGAAAGCTATGTTCGTTAAAAAAAAACAATACCTAGGTGAAATTACAATGTGCAAAAGCTACCCACATTTATCGCTATCCACACGGGTGAAGGAACACATAGCGGATGTCAAGCACCGTCGGCAAAGGTGTGTGTGTGGATTGAGTGAGCACCTTCCGAAAATAAAAAAAAATATGCTGATCATTTAGTAAAAGTTCTAAAACAATTGTAAAACGAATCTCTGAATTTGTAAAAAGATAAATCAAAAGATACAGCCATTAACATGTGCTCACTCAGTTCTCACAAACTACCAACGAAAACAGTGAATATATTCATTTAACATATAATATTTATATACTAACATTTAGTAAAAAATAGGCCAACCTACCTCTATAAATATTAGATCGCCTAGTGACGTATTAAATTTTTTACAAATAGTTTCTTATGCTCACTCAATCCACACACTTTTGAAAAGCCGAATTTTGATGAAAAACATAAGATTTAGACCGCTATTATATGTGTATAGTTTAGTAAAAGTGAAATGGGAATTTGTAAAATACAAAACGAACCACTAACGTGTCAGGTTTTTTTATAATAAATTTTTGTAAGTGCTCACTCAGTCCACACGTTTTGAGAAAGTTAAAAATGTAAATATCTTACGATTTGTAGCACCTAAGACACTCGAAAGTACTTCAACATTTAGTAAAAATTTTTACTAAATATCCACCATCTAATATTTTATATTCGTTGTCTGGTTTTAAAGATATTCAGGCATAACTTTTCTCATACAAATGTATCAAGTAGGGTGACCACACTATGTCGGCTCCTGATTTTCCCCACCTTCCCATTGTCATATTGAGATTGGGGAGTTTCGTTCGTTCAATTTTGATAATATTAAACTAATACCATATTAATTATCCATCTGCAAACTGTTTTTAGGTTATGTTCTTGGCCTAGTGATGATGTGTATTGTGTAATTTTTATCGACGTCAGGATAATAACCATATCGACATGCATGCATTAAAAAGGACATGAATGATAATTGGTAAGAAACAAAGAATATAATACTTCACTAGTAAGAAACCAGAACCTGGTAATCTAATCGCGCTAACAGATGAGCGTACCGGATTTGTAAGTGGGAGCGAGAAATAGTTATTCTTTTCTCGCTCCCACTAACAAATCCGGTAAACTATTATCAAAATTGAACGAAACTCCCCAATCTCAATATGACAATGGGAAGGTGGGGAAAATCAGGAGCCGACATAGTGTGGTCACCCTACTTGATACATTTGTATGAGAAAAGTTATGTCTGAATATCTTTAAAACCAGACAACGAATATAAAATATTAGATGGTGGATATTTAGTAAAAATTTTTACTAAATGTTGAAGTACTTTCGAGTGTCTTAGGTGCTACAAATCGTAAGATATTTACATTTTTAACTTTCTCAAAACGTGTGGACTGAGTGAGCACTTACAAAAATTTATTATAAAAAAAACCTGACACGTTAGTGGTTCGTTTTGTATTTTACAAATTCCCATTTCACTTTTACTAAACTATACACATATAATAGCGGTCTAAATCTTATGTTTTTCATCAAAATTCGGCTTTTCAAAAGTGTGTGGATTGAGTGAGCATAAGAAACTATTTGTAAAAAATTTAATACGTCACTAGGCGATCTAATATTTATAGAGGTAGGTTGGCCTATTTTTTACTAAATGTTAGTATATAAATATTATATGTTAAATGAATATATTCACTATTTTCGTTGGTAGTTTGTGAGAACTGAGTGAGCACATGTTAATGGCTGTATCTTTTGATTTATCTTTTTACAAATTCAGAGATTCGTTTTACAATTGTTTTAGAACTTTTACTAAATGATCAGCATATTTTTTTTTATTTTCGGAAGGTGCTCACTCAATCCACACACACACCGGCAAAGGTCTGCAGTCTCTGAACATGTCATGGATAAAGTCAATCATGCTATAAAGTTTGACAAGCCTCTGGTTCTTGCTAAGGAGAAGCGATATATACCCAGAATGTTGCGAGAGGCCATTGAGATCAAGAAATATCCAAACTTTAATAGAGAAGATGGCTTTACTTTACCACCGGCTTGGGATCCAGTAGTACATCTGATAATGGAACAAGCACGACGAAGGCTGTGAGGCATTTGTGTTGTATGGTGTTGGACATTTGCAGTTTGTTCTTTGTCAATTTTGTGTAGATTAATTGGTTAATTATTTTTTGACATAGTAATGGTAATTTTTTTGAATATTGTATAACTAGCTTTATTAATAGTGTGTGAATAACCTGCCTTAGAAATCTATATTATTTGTGGTCATGGTTCGTTAATATTTCTTGTATGTGGGTAGCTTTTGCACATTGTAAATACCTAGGTGCTTAATTTAAATACGGTACAGTATATTTATGAATCCTCACGTAAATTTCAAGAGTATTATCGCTTGATGGTCAACTGTCATCGTCGCCCAAGGACATGCAAAACGGGGTTACGTCATTGGTCCTTCGACCCTGATAAATAAACAGCACCTAACTTACGTTGAAATTTTGCAAATGGTCCTTCGAGCCGGATTACTTTAAGACGTTAATGTTTTTTCACGAATAGTTTAGGTATACGTTCTGTACCAATAACCAACGTGTCTAAATAAATATGTAATATAAAATAAACAGTACTAAATAATAATGTAATTTTGCAGCCCATATTGACTAAGATATGCGATATAATTTTCGTCACCCAAAATTTGAAGGAATTTTAGGTACTTTAAATATATCTTTCAATGGCGTGTGACATCAATAGTTTCTCTTCACGTAGTGTCAAAGTAAACGCCTTATTTTTATGTTACAAAGACATGCACGTTTCCAGAGGACTTCACAAAAAAGTCAAGCATTTCGGCAAATAGCGTGCTTACTCATATTCAGTATTTACATTTGCAGTTTTCCTTTGATCTGATAGCAAGCACTGACCAAAACGTCTAGACTCCCAAGGCTACCCATTTCTCGTGATTCGCTGTTTCCGTTCCTATTTCTATGCGACTAAGAATTTTAATGAACATGGATTTAAAAGCATAAAGCTAAAAATACTGACTAATAGTGTGTTAACGGTTTGTTGTATTTGGAGTGTCGATTGTTATCAGTATAAAACTGGCACAAATTACCATGCCAATTACGTTTGGTGCGAGTCAGTCACCCCCATTTGGCTCGGTTAATCGATATGGGTAATTATGACGAATGTCGGAAAAACGCCTCCGAGGCCAAAGGAAATAAAACATTTATAGAAAATCGCGTAAAATTTGGCCTTTGGAAATGTCAACGTTCAAGCCTTTTGTGGCCAAGGCTGCGTAGTATTTTTCTTTAGGTACGATGCGGAACACGAGTAGGTATTATGTAGGTAAGAGTAAAATTATATAGGTACCTACAGATATTGTATAGGTAGGTCTCGTTTCCTGTAAATATACCTACAGTTTAAATATTTATATTTTGTTCCTTTCGCCTTAGGTGTAAGTCTCACTCTAAAGAGCGCTCGGTTATTCTGATTATTTTATGTCCTTACTAACTCTAAGGACAAAGGAGCTTACTAACATAAAGAGGTCGCACTGGTGGCTCACAGGCTACGTGCTCACAGACACTTGATCTTGCAGAGGAGTCACTTGCGCTTTGAAAACGTAATTTTGTAATTCCGAGTCTACTGGCTAATAATGCGAAAAGGACAATATTCAAAGAAAAAATAAAAAGTGTAGGTTGCTCTTTAAAAATGTACCCAAATTCTATATTAGGTTCCTTCAACTTTGCGTCTATAATTGAAATGCCTATCGTCTATCAAATTCGACAGCTATATCAATTACGCACGTACCTTCGTCCCGAATCTATAACCACCAGTATAATTCATGTGTAATTGCGTGCCACCACTAACCTACATTTCGAGCCTAAAATTATTGCTGGTTTTCATTCTCGGCGTTTATGGATGACCCATTTACCGTATCGGTGGATCGCCCCACTTCACTAGGCGAACCTAACAGTCGCTTAATAGGTCTTAAATTCTATACGATTAACTTTTTGAAGTGAGTACCACTTCACCTAGCTAGGACACGCATAAAGTTGTTAACTTGTTATTAATTAGGTTATGGACAGGGTATGACATGAACCTAATTAGAGCTTACCTACTAAAAAAGTTACACATTTGTTTTATATTAGGCACTATCTGTTCACTTAATAAAAATGTTGTGATTGGAATAAAACTAAATACCTACATGATATGAAAAGTTTTGTCTCCAGCGCAGATAGTGTATTAAGTAGGTAGGTAACTACCTAATATAGTACCATTAGTACCTGACCTACACTGTCCTCCAGTGTTTTTGCAAGTTGCATATCTACAATCTCTATTAGGTACCTATGCAGGTAATATGATTCAGAACTCAGAACATTTAATAGGCAAGAATTTTAGCAATATTTCACTTTCAAATCTACCAAAAGCTCTATTTTTACCAAAGCTTTGTTTGGCGATAAATAAATTCTTAACAAAAATTCTTCCTGAATACGTTACTAAGTTAATCGCATAAGTAACGAACGCCAAGGCCATGGCGCATTTTTACATTATAATGGTTACACGGTGACTTGACACCTAATTTTTGCTAATGGTGGGGTTACTTTGTTCCGCCGGCGATCGGGGGAAATTCCGAGAATGTTACTTAATTTGCATAATATGCAGGTAGAGTGGTGAGTTCATCAACATGTGGTGGCGATCGATCGGTAGGTGTAGGTACGCACGGGCGGGCCGGGGCACCGGGGCCCGGGGTGGTGGCGCGGCAGGAGGCGCTCGGCAGTCGCGGAGGCGCCGCCGCGGCAGGCGGCCATGCTGCCCCTGCGGCTGTGCTGCTGCGCGCGCCCGCGCTCCCGCTCCGGCGTGGCGCCCGCGCCCTCCCCGCCGCCGCTCGCGCCCGACCTCGTCGCCGACCTGCCCGACCACACGCGGTAAACATGCATGCTGCACACTACCCCTGCCGCCCCGGCACGACACACTCGTCACCACACCTCCCACCCCCTGCTAGATGATGATTAAACGCGTGACAAACTCAACTTGCCCTTCTTATTACAGAGATTCGAGCGCGCTCACCGCTACATGTGAAGACGTCGCCGAAGAAAAAAATAAGTTACCGTCGGAGAGCCTGATTTTTGGAGAAACCACTATCGTCGACATTCCTGTGGATGAAATTGATATTGCACCGCCCGTCCCGCACTCACCGTCTATTCACGTCGAAGATTATTCGGAGAAGTCGATAAAAGGCGTCGAATCTCAGAATGAAACCGGTTTGAGAGACAATAATTCACATCAAAGTAACGATGATTTTGGGTCGCAGAAATCATTAAGCTACGAAAAGGCCGAATCACCTCTTTCACGCCCTCAAAGCAGAATCACTTCACCCAGTCCGGTATCGGCAAGGAGCAGAAGTGTATCAGCCAGCCCGATTAAAAGCGGCCAACGGTCACCCGACCCCACGAGCAACGTTTACAACCAGAAGCCCGCATGCGAACGAGACGTGCGTTCGGCGCTCACGGAGTGCATAGTGCCCGCTAAACACGAGGACTGGGAAGTCATAGTGAACGCATTAACGGAAGCGGAGCGACTCGCGTCGGACAGCGGAGCGCGGGCGCCGGCGGCGAGCTGGCGGGCGGTAGTCCGCTCGACGGCCACTCACGTTAAGTCCCTCCGATCTCGCGTAGCCCGAACCGCGTGCTCCACTATGGGATCTCTGTTCGAACATAGAGGCCGGGCGCTGGACCCCGAGCTGGAGGACGCGGTGACGGCGCTGCTGGAGCGCTGCGCGGACGTGAATCGGTTCCTGCGAGCAGACGCCGCCTCGGCGCTGGTGCGCGTGGCGTGCGGCAGCAGCAGCGCCCGAGCCGCGGTGGCGCTGGCGCGCAGAGGCGCGATGCACCGCGCCGGGCCGGTGCGGGCGGCGACGGCGCAGGCGCTGACGCGGCTGGTGGAGCGGCGCGGCGCGGCGCGCATGCTGGACCTGCCGGCCGAGCCGCGCACGCTACTGCTGCGCTCGGCGGGCGAGCTGCTGGGGGACGCGTGCGCCGAGGCGCGCATGCACGCGCGGCTGCTTTGCCTCGCTCTGCTCGAAGATACAAGATTTCGACCGATGCTCAAAGAATCTATGCAACCGACCCGATATAGAGCTATACAGAAATTTGTGGATAAACTGCGATGACCATAAAGTTATAACAATTAGGTAGATATAACAATTTATTGACTCGGGGACCTACAATAGGTATTAATCGAATAACCATTTTTCGGTTAAGATAAGACATACTCGGCACCGTACGTCTCGTTCCATCAATAAGTATTTTGAGATTGTGCAATTAGATTTCAATTGTAAAACAAAGTGTCTTATTAAAATGTGCATTAAAATGACTGAATTGTGCGAAAGGTATTTTTGTAGCTAAATAATTCTTATTTAATACGAATAGACATTTTATTATGAATCTATTGTTATCCTCCATCGGAGTGAGCTTTCTTGAAAATAATATACATTCCTGAAACTTATTTGTTTATAAGATTTTAATAGAAGAAAATTAAACACAAATTATTAAAATGATTTTGCGTCTCGATTATTTGAACCCTCAGAACTAAATAACTAAGTCTCGTCCCATGGCTGCTAAACGGCCGTATCTCAATAAAACATTTCTTCGAGAAATCGCGTGTCACAGTTTACACATGTAGGTACGGCCACAATTCAAGAATAAATTTGCATCTACGGGTTTTCGTCAAACAAAATGTGCTACAAGCTACGGCGTATGCCAATCACAACACAACCGTAGCGCAACGCAGTCAAGCTACGCGGCCGGCCGTTAGTATGGTAAATAATGGAATAGGTTACAGTGGCGGGGCGTGAAAATTTTTGTTGGTAAAGCCGGAGGGGTTTTCGCATCTGTTTTGAATGGACTTATACAGATACTAGAGAATTTTAGGGAACCCGTTGGGAATCGAGTTGTATCGACGCTCCGCCACTGATAGGTTAATTTCCTAAAGATATTTTTACAGCATCGTGGCAAAACTGACTGAAATGTGGCAGACAGACAGAGTCGCGCCATAAGTGCCTTTTCACATTATCCAATCCGATATTGGATGTAGGACTGGTATCCCATACATTTAAGCCGCCATCTGATTTTTAGGGTTCCGTAGTCAACTAGGAACCCTTATAGTTTCGCCATGTCTGTCTGTCTGTCTGTCCGTCCGTCCGTCCGTCCGCGGATAATCTCAGTGACCGTTAGTACTAGAAAACAGAAATTTGGTAGCAATAATAATATGTATCATATCAATCACGCCGACCAAGTGCAAGAATAAAAAGTGGAAAAGTTTTTTTTTTCATTGCAATCCTAATCTTTTTTTTTTTTCATTGCTTTGATATATTGTTGGATAGGTATTTCAAAATGAATAAGGGTTTACTAAAATCGTTTTTTGATAATATTCATATTTTCGGAAATAATCGCTCCTAAAGGAAAAAAAAGTGTGTCCCCCCCTCTAACTTTTGAACCATATGTTTAAAAAAAATATGAAAAAAATCACAAAGTAAAACTTTATAAAGACTTTCTAGGAAAATTGTTTTGAACTTGATAGGTTCAGTAGTTTTTGAGAAAAATACAGAAAACTACGGAACCCTACACTGAGCGTGGCCCGACACGCTCTTGGCCGGTTTTGCTATTGAAATCCTTCCGAGATCCGATATCGTAACGGATAATGTGAAAAATGAAAACGCACTAAGTGTTCCCTTTGTACCTCTTGGTACGGAACCAAAAATATCGAGAGCCAGCATCGCTAAGTAGGGGATTTAAGAATCCCGGGATGGATTCACATCAGATCGGATCGGATAATGTGAAAACGCACTAAGGGTTCCCTTTGTACCACTTGGTACGGAACCAAAAAGATGGAGAGCCAATCCCTTAAGTATATATGGGGACTTAAGAATCCCGGGATGGATTCACATGAGATGAGTATAGGTACAGGCAGGAAAAAAGGGAGTATTTACTTAGGTATAGTTTCTATTCTAATACATACCTATCTCCTAGTGAGTATTATATTCTTTGATACCTATTAAATACCTGCTATCAAAGATATAATGTAACTCCGTAGGTAACATATCAGACATATGTAACCTGCATTACGTAAATAAATACTAAATACATTAGAAACTAACCTACTTGAACGCCGCTTGTCAAACTGACATGTTTACACATCACGACATGATTCAGTCCCTACTAAACACTACCTAAACATGATAATTCGTAACACAACAGCGCGGTAAACCATACAACAGGGATGTGTTGAATGGATACCGTACCCGAACTAAAAAAAACTGGTCTTTCTTTTACCAGCTCGCCTCGACAGCAGCCTCGAATACCACCCGCGTGTATAGCCAGGATGTATTGAATGGATATCATACCAGAGCTAACCACATCATCGCTTTTAAAGCTGTCCTCGTTCCTGTTCTGGAGTTGCTTGTACCTGCTCTCATGTGCGCGGCAGCCGGAAAAGTGCCCCGAATACCATTCGCGGGTCGTGACCCTTCTCCACGGGAGCGTCTCTAGCATGGTGGGCCTCGCGCAATGTGGTGTTTGGTCGCTAAGCATATGCCGGCTCACCGGTAAGTATTCCTTTGTATGATATAGAGGCAAATAACTAGACGAATTGCCCAATGCTAAGCGTTACAGTAGCGAATGGACACCTGTAGGTAATACTATAGTGTGTTGCCGGCTTTTAAGATGGGAGGAATATAGCGTTATTTATAATGGCACGCCCGGTAAAAAATCACGCATATGTGGCGCTTTTTAGCTGACCTATTTTGAAGCAATATTAAACTAGGATTCTAATACTTTCTATAGTATAGGTTACCTACATGTCTATAAGCCCCGATTGCGAAGTTTGAACATTTTACAGCTACACTGGGCAGGTGATTTTGTTGTATAAAAAGTGTGTTGAATTTCTCTTGAGGGTAGTAGGGGAGACTGAGGATAAATGTTCCAGCGGCAAAGAGTTGTTTTTAGATGGCGAAAAGCGTAGTAGTTAATATTTATTGTCAGAACATCGATATAAAAAATATATAATGTTTACTTTTCTTCAAATAAAACCGGATGTTATTTCGTTAGTATCGGAGCTTCTAACCAAATATCAAATATGGTAAGGTTAGAAGCTCCGATGATGGCGCGTATAATTATACGTAAATTATAATTATACTTTATGATGATTACTACATTGACTAACAGTGGTGGGGTAAGTTTATATTACTAGGGACCAGATAATTATACCGCATGAACTTTATAATTTAATTTGAATTGTGATCTTTTTAGCTCCAATTCTGGCCCAGCACTACGCGCTGATGGTATGGTCATGGGGCTACTTCGCATTCGACACACTCTGGTGTATCATGTACTGGAACCAAGGTCTCCTGATGCTGGCTCATCACTTCTGCACCCTAGGGGCCATTACACTCTACATGCATAGAAACGGGACAGGCTGTTCATTCTCCTGCACAATGGCGTTTATGGAAATAACTAACCCTTCTCTACAAATTAGATGGTGCGTTGAATGATTCTTATTACAATTGAAATGTTTTGTAATAGGTTCTCGTACCAGCCAGGGGTGTATTTACGCTATGGTCAACCGGCCCATGGCCCGGGGCGGCCGACTGCTTTTGGGGTGGCAAAGCTAACTGGTCCGGGGTACCAAATCCTTAAAATGCGTCCCTGGTATCAGCCCATTATAACATTTGGTTTAATTCGTAGTCATTGTAGGACTACAAGTCTATTACGTAGGTAAATATATGTTATATATGTAAACATCTTGAACTGGTTGACGGCCACAAAATAACCATAGATAACTTAAAGTACCTACTGTGTTAGCTAGGCATGATGATATAGAGTCGCGGTGAATAAAGGTTAAGAAAGACTGAAATCGAATCTTCTTCATTCTTTCATCTTTTCTTCATTGACTTAATCGACTTATTATTGCGTGTTTATGAAGCATTATGCTCTCTATTTCCTAGTTGTGTTGTCTACTCATATGTACGGAAAATAACGGTCAAAAAACTATGCATTGTTAACAACAATGGCAGTTCACTTAATAGGAAATAAATGTTTCCAAGCTTAAATAAACGTGTAATGTTACTTATGTATGTTATGTGAGCGGTAAGCAATCAAACTGCTTGTCTGATGATAAGCAATGACCGTAGCCCATGGATTGCCGATGCTATGTATTTCATGATTATTAAACACATTTTTTGTTAACAGGTTCCTCAAAAACGAAGGATATGGAAAGACGCCCCTGTTCTACTTAGTAGACATGTTCTATTTGTCATCCTTTTTACTAATACGGGGAGTTCTCGGACCCTACATTTTATACAAAATAATGCCAGTAAAGGTTTTTGGCACGGATCAGAAAATTCTTGCAATTTTGTTATACATAATTTCCATTGGGCTTATGCGGGAACTTATTTCATATATATCATATAAATACACAAATAGAGCAATTGTAAGTAATTTATGCTCTCCTACCATATTAAAATGCTGAGTAAATTATTTGCTAGAACTTTTTTATTTATAAACAATTTTACAAAGGTGTTAAAGAAGTGGCCCATAATATTTTTTTTAAGTTTTAGATCATTATTGCCATTGAGAGAGGAGTTTACACTTTGCATACAACTTAAAAGTAATACTTATATGATAATTTAGCTTGAGTTGAAAACTATTTTAACACAGTCATAATATGGACCTAGTAAATGTTGGTATTTGAATATTTTTGGTTCTTTATAATTTAGTATTCCAGGTTGGAAATGTATACAATGTTTTAAAATATACAGTTTATAGAATCACATAAGTAATGGATGCCTTCTTATATGCTCCTTAATAAACTACTCAAGGTATCAGAATCATGTAATAGCAATTTATAATTTTCTATTAATTTCAGGTAAGTGTGGCCAAGTTTTTAGATGATTATGGCATTATATTAAATGACTGTGATGAGTGTGATCAGTGATCACTTGTGATGACAAAAATGATATCCATGAATGAAAAATATCCACTGAAAACTAATAAAGGCTCATAATTTTGACTGAAAAGCATCATGTTTTTTAAATCATGTGTAAAAGTTCATATAGAGTTAGGTTCTACACCGTGTTTTTTTTGTTTTCCGTTAAATTCGACACGTCATTAGGTTCATTATCAGGAACCACCCTGTATATCACTTTTAGTTAAATTCGCAAAAAAAAATCATAAATTTCATACATAATAAATGAATTTATTAAGAATAACATTCAAGTTAGTGTCAAGTGATTGACGGCACATGTCAAAATAAATAACATTAGGATTATCAACAAGCAATTATCTTTATTTTTTTAATAAATAACCGCAAGAGTTAAGACGCTAGTTTCTTAGAGAAATTAATTGCATTTGATGTAATGGATCTTCCTTTAAAGTTAACGGAATTCAATAAAAACAAGGTGTATACAAATCTGTTCAACAAAATCACAGTTTATGTGTATTATTAGAGTCAGAGAAAGCTGTCTTAATCTGTGACATAGTGAGGAAGGCAAACAATCATAGCATGAAGTATTTTGCCATTTCTTACATCAAAGTCAGGGCAGATTAAGCTAAGGCACAGAATTTAAGGTAGTCTAAAATAGACAGACAGTTAATCCATTTGGTTTTGTACACAAAAATCATCAATGTAGTCAAAAGTCTAAAAATAAAATTACATTAATCATTGCATTGAAATATTGACTTTATGATGGTTATAACAAAGTAGAAATTCAAATTTATAAATACCATCTGTTCATAACAAATTAAAGGTACCTACTGCATTATAATCAATCTCTCCTGTGGTAATTGCCTTTCTTAGGATTCCTTCTGTCCCTCCAGTTATTATTAGCAAAATTATTGCGACTGCTGCCATGATAGTTATCATTGTGATTGTCTCTATTTCTCTCATTGTGGTTGTCTCTGTTTCCGCGTGCATGATTCTTGTCTGGTCTGTAAGGGTGGTGCCTATGACTCCAGTTGCCCTGTAAACTTGCTTGTACTAGCTTGTCATTTAAATCATGGACGTGTCTAGGAGTATACATATTTCTATGTTCGTCTTCGCGTAATTTTTCAGTCATTTCAGCAAATTGTTGTATGACATTACCCTGCGAAACAAAGTCAAGGGAAGGATCAGGTCCATAACAACGTATGGGCGGCGGCAGTAGGGCCATTCGTCCTCGACATTGTAGCGTCAGAGTTCTATGAAACAACGCTGTTCCGCGAAATAAGTTCATAGCGTAGGGCACGGACACTTCGTGGCAATAGGTTATAAATGCGAAATTTTTCTGACGTCCATCTCTATCTCTTGGTATCCTCACTTTTTCCAATGGTCCCGCCTGTCATGATAAAAATAAACATTAATATAATCGAATGTGAAACATGAAATTATACAGAATCAATCTGTTAAATTTCAACCTGTAGAAACAGCTCATAAAGCAGTTCTTCTGTAACTTGTTCTGGTAAATTACCACACCAAAGTGTTTTATTGTCTTCATCAATCATTGTAAGTTACTAAGGCGAATTCCTTTTATTTAGTTAAGAGAAAACAAACAACTGAGTGCAAATTATAAATACGAGCAAAGCGAATTCGTTGACTGTCAATGATGACACGATCTGATCTGACGTCTGACTAGGCCGAGGCCGTGCCGTGCGTGTCAAAAATTTTCATAGAGTATAAAACGTCTCTATGGCATATTCTTAATGGAACTAAACTGGGCTGATTTGAGGCGTGTACGAGCGTGTAAGTCAGGTTCGCCGTACATTCGACAAGGAAGCAGATATGAGCGTACATTCGACAAGGAAGCAGATATGAGCGAAAGCGAGAAAAATATATGCACATGCATATAAATCGCAAGCATCGCAAGTGTCTCGACCCCTTTAAACTAAATATTTCGTTTTGTCTATTCAATACTTTTATCCTGTCAATGTCAATTGTCAAATGCACGTACAATTCGTTTCTTTATACCGGATTATCTAAAATATATTTCTCTGTTGTATTTTCATCAAAAATCTTGACCATGTCCCAAAGTGTACGTATCGAGCGCACTATTTTTTGATGTCGTAAACGTATTTTCTCGTTAGTACGTAATTCTTTTGGACTGCTTTAAGGTTAAGGTTGGAGAGGCACCATGGACGACTCCAACAAATTCCAGCAGATGCAAGATGAAATGTCTAGGTAAGTTTTTGATATTTGCGAAAACTGAATCATCGTATAGAATATTATTAAACGTGGGTTGGGGTATAGCAAAAGGGGCCCGATTTTAGGACAAAAAATTTTGAACAAAAATTTTCTTTTATTATTTTTGAGTGTTTGTAACTTAAGAACATGAAAGATTGCATTAAAATAAGCATCTTTTATAGAATGAAGTTGTTTGAAAAACCTACTTATTTAGGAGTTAGAGCGGTGCGAAGTTGCGAATTTCCCCATAGTATTACTAAGGCGCCAGAGACTTTTACCAATATAACCTATGTTAATATTGATAAATCATATAGAACTCGTTTAAATAAGGATGTTTTGTTATATAAACTTTTTCTCTTCCATTAATATTTACTGAGATATTAGGGTTCTAAGCACAGACCAACCCCTATAGACATCTATTACAAGACGACTCGCTGTGGCCAGCCTTCCTAGTATTTGCACTGATATAAGCGCGGGCGCTCGCCGTGCCCGATCAGTATCGACCAAGTAACAGACCCGAAAGCAGCGCGTGTTTTTCGCACAAAAAAATTGGAAAAGGGTATTTTGATGCCTTAAAGATGTCCACCTGTAGTGTGAAATGGTGTGGAAAGGTAACAAGAAGCTCAAATTTAAAAACAGACGGCATTACATTCCACAAATAAGTCATATTTATAATTTATTCAGAGCCGGCATAGGTCAACTTACATTGGCCACTTACGCGTCAGTAGAGGGACAGTCATACTTCTGTCCCTTTTCATCTGGCGCGACTGCCCGCCGTCCTTGAAACGGCCAATCACAGCGCGCTTAACACATTCCCCGCCCGCTCCTCGCACCCCAAACACTGGTGACTCGTATCGCGAACCAAATATGACAAGACTGCCACTCTATAGGAGGTTCTCTGTGGTTCTAAGATTAGTAAATGGCACTAGCACTTTAATAAAATTGGAGTGGTTAAACAAACGCGTGTCTTGCAAACGGTCTAGGACACAAAATGACCACTTTTATATAGGTATGGGTTAGGTTCGTTAGGTATCTTCAAACGGCGGTATCCGGCCGAAAATTAAAATAAGGGCCGAATAGGCCGGATACCGAATAGTAACCGAATATTTGGTGCATCTCCAATTTTTCACAAATGTTGGTCAGGTTCGAAGCAGAAATCTCCGGCGAGCATGCCTTCCGGGGGGTGATCAGCGCAGGCACATACGGCGCGGTGCAACAGCGACTAGAACGGGCCATCCCACCACCGCCGCCCCCGCCGACAATGTTGTCGTTTGAGCCAAACATGCCTGCCATGCCCGGTGGCATGCCCAACATGCCGGCCAACATGAACATGATGCCTCGCATGATGTTCCCTGCCGTGCCGCCGCCGCCGCCGCCGCCGACTATGCCTAACATGATGATACCAGCCTCTGTAAGTTACCACATTATCACCCTAAATACTTATTGCTTGATGTAGTCGCTGTGCAGGGTCATGATGCTGTCATTAGAATGACTCTTAATTTTGAAGTAGATATTGGTAATTATTGGTAAAAAGCAAAGAGGTATTGATATAGAAACATAAAAGATAAAATATGTGTTTGTTGACTTGTTTGAATCCAAGATCCAACATGTACTGAATAAAATGATGAACAAGAGGATGTTAGAAATGATAGTGCAAATTGCCAGTGACTGTCCCCCTTCCAGTAACTATATTAAAAATGAAATGTGTACTTTTTAGTATGGACAGTTCTGCTATTGGACGCTGGCCAGTTATTGGAAAATGACCCTCTAGTTCATACCTAACATCAACTTATTTCATTTACAGCTAGATTATTTCCAGTTCAGCCTTCAAACTTAAGATGGAAATGAACAGCAGATAAAAAGATTCTCATATTTTGTATTGACATTTCAACAATAGCACTAACTCGGCAGGTCCAACGTTTACGGCCCGGCGGCATGCCCGAGTTCCCGATGCACTTCCTCCGGCCCGGCATGCCGGGCCCGCAGCTGGCGCCGCCGCCGCCACCCAAGCCGCAGCCCGTCGTGCTGTCCGCGGCGCCCAAGCTCTACAAGCAGACCAAAGATGAAGACAAGGATAAGGAGAAACATGAGAGCAAGAAGAGGGTATGAATGAACACTGTCTTATTATTTGATTGTTTTAATTTACTTCCGTATTTACCGTGGGTGTCGTAGAAGGCGACTGTGGGATATGGGGTAAATTGTGGCGTAGGCGAGAGGCTGGCAACCTGTCACTGCAATGTCACAGTTTTGTTTTCTGTCAACCCCTTATTTGCCAAGAGTGGCATTGAAACTTGAGTAGTTTCATGTGCTCTGCCTACCTCTTCATGGGATACAGGCGTGATTGTATGTATGTTATGTTATGTTTAATTTACTTAATTTTTTCCTGGCATTTATGTGTTTGAA
Source organism: Leguminivora glycinivorella (assembly GCF_023078275.1). Taxonomy (NCBI): domain Eukaryota; kingdom Metazoa; phylum Arthropoda; class Insecta; order Lepidoptera; family Tortricidae; genus Leguminivora; species Leguminivora glycinivorella. The sequence continues at coordinate 26,669,179 of NC_062971.1, forward strand.
AAGTTAACACATTCGTGGACATGTATGCTATAGCATACGCGTAGTCATTTGTTTCTTTTGGCCTATGACGGATGACGTCACTAGCCGTCCGTGAACGTATTAAGAGTGTTACAGGTCAATTCACAAGAGCTGGCATGAATGGAACAAATGAGTGATTGAAAAGATCTATGGGTGTGACAGATTAACAAATAAAATGGTGGCTCTTGACTGTTATGACTGTATGCCAATACAGTTGTCACTCTTATGATCAAAGTTTTGTTCATTCCATTCGTTACCAGCTTTCATGAATCAGCTTGCAAGACCAGCATACAATTCAAGATTTCATAAGTAGGGACAAAATGATATGCCTTCATTAGATGCACATTTACCAGTTGTGATTTGTGAACATCATGAATCGGGTTTCACTTAAATAGGTTATTTTTAGTTTTAACTCATTTTGGCTATGTCTAGACAATATCCCATCAGATAGCAGGAATATGATTTCACAAATTTAATCAGATTGTTTTGGAAATAGCACAATAATCGACTGATGGTAAATGATTCTCGCCCATAAGTTGTCTATAAGGACATGTAAAAAATCAGCGGCACGATTGATTGACTTACAAAATGATTGATTAACTAACAGGCGACTTTAAAATGTGTAGGGGCAAACGAAATTTGATCTTCGCGGCTTTTTAACCGTCGCCTCATATCTCAAGAAGGACGGTTATCAAGTCGTCTGTATGTTTTTTTTTTTTTTTTTTTTATGTTTGTTCCTCGATATCTCCGTCGTTACTGGACCGATTTTGAAATTTTTTTTTTGATTGAATGTATATGCATACAGATTGGTCCCATTTTTCTCAGAACCCAGTTCTGATGATGGAATCCTGGAGAAATCGAGGGAACTCCTCAAATCTGAAAGGCATACATATGGTGATTTTTGTGTTTTTAAAGGAACAGCATGCATTTAGGTACGGAACAGTGACATTTGGTGCAGTGGAACTGCTGATGATGGCCAGAACGGAACTCTTCAAATCTGAACGGCACGCTTATAGTGACTTTGGTATTTTTATACGAACAGCATGCACTTTCGTCCAGAACAGTGACATTTGGTGCAGTGGAATTTCTGATGATGGTCAGAACCGAACTCCTCAAATCTGAACGGCACGCTTATAGTGACTTTGGTATTTTTATAAGAACAGCATGCACTTTCGTCCAGAACAGTGACATTTGGTGCAGTGGAACTGCTGATGATGGCCAGAACCAAACTCCTCAAATCTGAACGGCACGCTTATAGTGACTTTGCCATTTTTATAAGTACAGCATGCACTTTCGTCCAGAACAGTGACATTTGGTGCAGTGGAATTTCTGATGATGGTCAGAACCGAACTCCTCAAATCTGAACGGCACGCTTATAGTGACTTTGCCATTTTTATAAGAACAGCATGCACTTTCGTCCAGAACAGTGACATTTGGTGCAGTGGAATTTCTGATGATGGTCAGAACCGAACTCCTCAAATCTGAACGGCACGCTTATAGTGACTTTGGTATTTTTATAAGAACAGCATGCACTTTCATCCAGAACAGTGACATTTGGTGCAGTGGAACTGCTGATGATGGCCAGAACCAAACTCCTTAAACCTGAACGTCACACTCATAGTGACTTTGGTATTTTTGTAAGAAAAGCATGCATTTAAGTTCAGAACAGTGACATTTATTTAGTTATGTTTGTTAAGCATAAGTTTTGAAGTCAAAGTTTGTCAAGCTTCGATTTCTTATAATATAATCGGATTCATGAGGAATTGAGGAAACTCCTCAAACCTTAAGGTTATACGTATATTCATTTGTGTTGCCATCTAATAATTAAAGCATTAAAAGCAGTTTTTAAAAATACTTACACATTTCTACATAATCCAACATTCGCAAGTAGCTTTCACCAGAACCCGAAAGGCGACGGTTTTTTTTTCTTAAAAATTATCTAATGTCACATTCATTAGCTATAGTATAATAGGTATGTTTCAGTGTGTGTGATGTTTCCAGAAACGTTCTCCGCCGCCGGCGCGCATGCCGTCGCCGCCGCGCCTGCCCACGCCGCCGCCGGCGCCGCCGCCCGCGCCCGTGCTGGCGGCGCCGGCCACCGTGACCGAGACACAACTCCCTAAAGCCAAGAAAGAGAAGAAACATCGGAAGGTATTGTATATCTATTTCATATGTCACCTGTGTTTTGTTATCAGGTCTTGCAAGGCATAGTGTATCAGAAATTATACCTTCATTCATTAGCCGAGTCCGCACTGACCCCACGCCTCGCCAGGCAATCCCTCTGCTAAGTCGCTAAAAACATAAATTCTTAACAAAAATTCATCTTCATTAGCCGGGTCCACACTGACCGCATGCCTCGCTAGGCAGTGCTTTGCGAGGAAAACGGCTGCCTCGCTCGAGAAAATTTGCTCGACAAGATGGCGGCCCTCGGTCAGCTGTTCAACATAGTTCTGCTTTCAGTTCTCCATTGCTTTTGCCATATCAATAATATATAGGAATATTGAAAATGCCCTCAGCAAGACACGTAATTGGAGTATCTCGCTGCAACATAGACTACACGTCTTTTTCTAATTTTCTTAATTAAATAAGGGCGGATAGTCTATCTAGCGGCGACATAATCTCACTTCAATCAACACTACCTGGTTGTTGAAAGAAAAAAACAACCAACAACTTATTGGCAACAGTAACATGTGGCTATACGAGATAACATTTGCAGGTGGTTCGCACGGCGGGCGGGCAAGTGTGGGAAGACGTAACGCTGCTGGACTGGCCCGACGATGACTTCCGCATGTTCTGCGGAGACCTCGGCAACGACGTCACCGACGAGCTGCTGGTTAGTGACATCTAACATCAAGATCCTTAATTATTCTAGTAGAACTTTGCCTACCCCAAGCTTCTTAAGGCCGATACAGACAACTACTACTCAGCTGTTACCAGGGAATTGACGGAGATGTAGTTCAGCATTTTCGCGAGAATAATCACATAAAATATTTTTTCTAAGGTGAGTAATTGTAATATGTTTTTCCTTCTCAGAATTACGAGCCCTTTCGATCTAGGACAAAAAATAGAGACAAAAAAATTATCCCAACAATTTCTATTATTTTGCATATTTTCCACTTTGTAACCGCTGTACAAAGTATTTGAAAAATGGTAGCAAAGTGGAAAAATTAAATTAAAAATAACAAGAGGCAAAAAAATTGTCCCAAAATGTTCTATTATTTTGCATATTTTCCACTTTGTAACCGCTTTGTTTGAAAGTGTTTGAAAAAGTGGATCATAGCTCGTGAAGAGGAAAATGTAACTAAATTTTTTGAATTTTTTTTCGCGAAAATGCCCAGTTCCCATACAAGTTGTCCGTCTGTCGTATATTGGCCGTTATGCTATATTACGCTTGCCGAGACATGGCAATCTTCTACAAGTTCGAAATTTAACGCTTGAATTTACAGGCAGATCTAGGCTGCCTTTGATCTGTGTTTAAACCGACATCAACTAGACCGCAATTATGGAACTGGAAAACTCAGTCCAAACACTCCTGTATAACGCTTGTGTTTATGGATGTTTAACGAGATTCGCCAAGCCGGTAAACGTACGTGCATAATAGACGAATGATCATTCTATTTGTGCCAGCTTTCGTGAAATTACCACTCTTACTCGTAAAGGACTCTGTTCAGGGCTCGGATACCTGTTAAATTTTCAAACCGTTATCATGTACTTGCGGCAAAACCTTTAAATTTCGTTTTCGCTCGAAAAACAGCTATTTTTAAACCGGTTTTTAGGGGAACGCTTTCATAAAGGTTTCGTTCGATTAACCGGTTTAGAACAAAATAAATCGGTTTATTCCGCAGCATGATAGGTAATACTGTTCTAACCAAACAAAAAAGTCGCTGCGTGAACGTAGGTATTTACGCGACGCCGGTGCGTCTCGCTGCTCGTCGAATAAACCGGTTTATTTCGGTTAAAATAAAGTTCTCATAACGGTCGCGTTCTTTACATAGTTCGGAGTAAAATCGAAATAACCCGGTTTTAACCGGTAAAAAATAAACCGGTTCCGAGCCTTGACTCTATTACATAGGTTTTCGTCAAATCCGCACTGAAAGCAACGCTATGTAACATACCCGTTGTTGTTCCAGACACGAACATTCAGCAAGTACAGCTCGTTCCAAAGAGCGAAGGTGATCCGAGACAAGCGCACCAACAAGAGCAAGGGCTTCGGGTTTGTCAGCTTCAAGGACCCCGGAGACTTCATCAAGGCCATGAAGGAAATGGATGGTAATTTTTCTTTTTACTTCCGTGCGCGTGACTACGCCCTAGTGGGTGTGTATGCTAGTAAATAGTATAAAGATATTTTCACCGACTACTGGGAAATACAAGCGACCTTAACATATAAAGGGGCCGATTTTTTAATTTCGAGCACACGATTTTGTCACTCAAAAGGACTAATTCCAATAAGGTCTAGTTACCCTTCGGGTTGGAAGGTCAGATGGCAGTCGCTTTCGTAAAAACTATAGTGACTTCGCCAAATCTTGGGATTAGTTGTCAAAGCGGACCCCAGGCTCCCATGAGCCGTGGCAAATACCGGAATAACTCTAGGAGGACGATGGTGATGATTTCGTCACTCAAAAATCGAAAGAAAATGGAAATGCTATTTTTGTAACACGAGTTCTAGATTAAATTGATATCGGGAATCTGACCACTCGTATTCAGTTTGAATTAGTAGACTTTAAATGGCCCGAAGAAGGTAGTATTGAACGAGATACATGAAGTCATGCTGTCGAAACTCAACATTAGGCCCCTTGAGTTTCGCTTGTATTTCCCAGTACTTGGTGGCTCGCTAAGTCGCTACTATTTTCACCAGAGCCAACGCGGACTGATGCCAATAATGAAATATGTTAGCTAGTTTTAAGGTATTTAAACACATTCAGTACCAGACAAAAAATGGCGCACTACGTCAGATAGGTACAGTACCCGGCGATAATGATTGCACATCGGTTTTTCGTCTTCGTAGAGCGTTGTCTCTCGCTTCTGTGACGTTAATTTTCTCTTTCCAAAGACCGATTTGCATTCTTTATCGCCGTTCACTTTACTGTACCTGTGTCGGTCGTTATCTACATATAACCACTACCTTGTATAGTGAAACCCACCCAGCGGATTGTGAGCAAAGTTCACGAGTGCCTACCAGACGGGTTCTTGGTTGCGAAGGTTTTTAACCCCCGACGCAAAAACGACGGGGTTTTATAAGTTTGACGTGTCTGTCTGTGGCATCTAAGCTCCCGTCCGGATGAACCGATTTCGATTTAGTTTTTTTTGTTTGAAAGCTGAGTTAGTCGGGAGTGTTCTTAGCCATGTTTCATGAAAATCGGTCCACTATGTCGCGGTCGGGGGTTTTTTCAAAATTTTAATTTTGTAACTAATCTACTTAAACCTCATGTTGCAGGCCGTTACGTAGGCAGCCGGCCCATCAAGCTGCGCAAGAGCACGTGGAAGAACCGCGCGCTTGACGTCGTGCGCAAGAAGGAGAAAGAAAAGGCCGCCCTGCTCTCTCTGCTCATGGCCGGAAACAAGAGCTGACAGTAACACTCTCTGTAGGTTTTCCTTTATATGTATTCATTTTTAAAATTCTAACCAATTTATTTCCAAACCAAAGGAAAAACTGAAAAATTCACACCTCCGGCAGGACACGAACCTGCACCTATGCTTTGCCGGAGCCAGCACTTCCATCAACTGAGCGCACGGAGGCCTGCTGGATGTGTGCGAATTTATCCATACCTTCCCTCAATTCTTAAACGCCTTAGTGACGTATTTTTTCCGTTTTTCCTTTGGTTTAGAAATGTGTCCGTATATTGTCCTTTAGAGTCGTCGGCAACCCGAACCCTCCTTGGAACTTGTACACTCCTTTTTGCTGTGTACTTAACACAGCAAAAGGGAATGTACAAGTTTCTAATGGGGTGGCAACGCGCATGTGACACTGTTTGCGTTGCATGCGTTCATAGGTTACGGTGACCGCTTTCCATCAGGCGGACCGTATGCTTGTTTGCCACCGACGTAGTATAAAAAAAAAAAAAAAAAAAATGTGTGGTATATCGGTCGCGGACGTTTCTGCATAAAAAAAATGTACCCAATTTAGCCAATTGAGTCGTCTGATAAATGAAAATGTATTTGTGACTAGGCGAATCCACACGAAACGCTGTCGTTAAGCTGCGTTTTCACTTAGTGTCCTGATATGAACAGTGCACCGATAAAGGTATGGAAGTCAAGTGTTTTCATTTGCGCACGAACGAACGAATGCTCGCTCAGGAGTGTTCAGAACACTAAGTGAAAACGCAGCTAGCTTTATAAATAATTATCTTTCGCCGTTTCAAAATATTTTCCGATAATACCCCATCGTAGGTATATCGCCTATATCTATTGTGATATCGAGTTAAAAGGTATACTACAAACACACTGAAAAATCCTTTATATTATAAGTTGTGTTTTGACTGCAGGTTACCTTAATTTATACACATAATCCACAATTATACACCATCTGTTAGTCATCTTAAGTGATATTGCTTAATTAATACTGCTTATCGATTTGGAAATTATAAATGTATAAAGTGAAACCCATGAATTTTATAATTTTCCTCTTAGATTTTAATAAATAAGTATTTTAAGGAAAATTATTTTTATTACACTTGTCTTAGTGAAACCCATTTTTTTTATTATTCCATAATTTATTTCTTTGGCTCAATATCTCCAATCCAATCTGTACATAAATTACTTATAACTATTATAAACTTATCGGTTACGGTGAACTATTTTACGGAGTCCTTGTAATGAGTAATACCTACCTTACAGTGCGATTAAAATCAGTTAAAGATTCGGCTTTTACTCTTCGGCTTCGGCTCTTATCGGGATCGCATAAGTGCGAGCAAGATAGATATTAAACCCGAATCGTTAACTGATGTTAATCGTACTGGGTGGTATTGATGTTTTCACTTACGCATATATGGTTTTATGCACTTTAGCAATTTAATGTACCCCGGCTATACACTTGAACATAAGTTCATGAGACGCGCCGGTGTGTGTGTGTACGCCCGGCGGGATATATGCTGTCGCCGTCTCCAAGCCTTTGAAGACAGGGACCTGTCAGTTCTGTGGGTGCGTGTGGACTACGGCGGCCACACCCGTGTCTACGCATGCCTATACAGGTCTCATAGCGGCAACACGGAGACAAACCGACTCTTCGAGCACCTACAATTGACGTCCGACAGAGTTCTTGAGCAGTACCCATCCGCAGAGCTTGTGATTTTGGGGGACTTTAACGCCCACCACATTGAGTGGCTTGGTTCTCGGTCCACCGACTTTGCGGGAAGGTCTGCTCATGAATTTTCTCTGGCCTATGGGCTCTCACAACTGGTACGTTCTCCCACGAGAATACCAGACATCGAGGACCATACGAGCTCTTTACTGGACCTCCTGCTGACCACGCGTCCGGACGGATATTCCGTCTCAGTGAATGCACCTCTTGGCTCGTCCGATCACTGCCTCGTCCGGACTAAAGCGCCTTGCGCGCGGCCTGATCCACCGCGGCCAACAAGCCTACGTCGCGTTTGGCAGTACGGGTCAGCAGATTGGGACGGATTGCGAGAGTTTTACGCTTCGTACCCATGGAGGCAGCTTTGTTTCGCATCAGATGATCCAGACTCCTGTGCGACAAATGTCGCTGAGACAATACAGCTGGGAATGGATTGTTTCATTCCCAACTCGTTAGTCGCTGCAGGAGCAAAGAAGCGACCTTGGTTTAACCGGCCCTGTAAGGAAGCTACAACACGTAAGCAAGCCGCTTACAGGGCTTGGACCAAGGCCGTAGCTGTTAAGGATCCGAACGTTACTGATGTGAAACGTAAGCTGAATGCTGCCTCGAGGTCTAGTAAAAAAGCTATTGCCAGAGCAAAGTTCGATTTTGTCGGCAGATTTGGTGAGAAACTCGCAGGCTACCCATCCGGGAGTCGCGCTTTCTGGTCTCTTGCCAAAGCTGCCGAGGGGAACTTTTGTCGGTCGTCTTTACCACCACTGCGAAATGCTGACGGTAATCTGGTCCATAGTGCAAAAGAGAAAGCCGATCTTCTAGGTACTCTTTTTGCCTCGAACTCGACTGTGAGTGATGACGGTAGCACCGTGCCGCCTACCATCCCGCGGTGCGCACACTCCATGCCGGAAATCCGTATCTCCCAGAAGGATGTTCGGCGGGAGCTACTGTCCTTAAACGTTCACAAGTCGAGCGGGCCAGACGGCATACCTGCAGTTGTGCTCAAACGCTGTGCTCCAGAGTTGTGTCCCGTGCTAACGCATCTCTTCACGCTTTCTATTAGCAAACGGGAAGTTCCATCTTCGTGGAAAACGGCCCTTGTGCACCCTGTCCCAAAAAAGGGCGATAGATCGGATCCGTCAAACTATAGGCCTATCGCTATTACCTCCCTTCTCTCTAAGGTCATGGAGCGTGTAATTAACTCGAAGCTCCTTGGATACCTAGAAGAACACGATCTAATAAGCGACCGTCAGTATGGCTTTCGCCACGGTCGCTCTACTGGTGATCTTCTAGTGTACCTAACTCACCGCTGGGCTTCGGTCATTGAGAGTCAAGGTGAGGCATTGGCAGTTAGCCTAGATATAGCGAAGGCATTTGATCGGGTCTGGCATAGGGGCCTTTTGTCGAAGTTACCATCTTATGGACTGCCCGAGGGATTATGCAAATGGATTGCCAGCTTTTTGTCCGGCAGACGCATACGAGCCGTAGTAGACGGTAGCTGCTCCGATAGCATGGACATAAACGCTGGCGTCCCGCAAGGTTCTGTGCTATCCCCAACGCTGTTCTTGCTGCATATCAATGACATGTTGTCTATCGGCGACATTCATTGCTATGCGGATGACAGTACTGGGGATACATTTTACACGGGCCGTGCTAATATCCCTCGTTCAATGGTGCTGGAAAGTCGTGAAAAGCTTGTGTCGGACATCGAGAGGATTCTGTCCGAGTCTCGGTGTGGGGTCGGGACAACCTAGTCTGTTTCAATCCCACTAAGACACAGGTGTGTGCGTTCACCGCTAAGAAAACCCCATTTACTGTGGTTCCACAGTTCCAAGGCACAGCCCTTGCCTTGTCAGGAAGTATTGGGATCCTCGGAGTCGACATTTCGAGTAACGTCCAATTCCGGTGTCACTTGGAAGGGAAAGCTACGTTGGCATCCAAAAAGCTCGGTGTGCTCAATAGAGCGAGGGGATACTTTACTCCGGGGCAAAGACTGCTCTTGTACAAGTCGCAAGTTAGACCCCACATGGAGTACTGCTGTCACCTTTGGGCAGGAGCACCTGGATACCAGCTTGAACCCTTTGACTCGATCCAGAGACGCGCTGTACGAATTGTCGACGATCCCAAACTCACGGGCGGTATTGAACCATTAAGTCTAAGGAGGGACTTCGCCTCCTTATGTGTGTTCTATCGCCTGTACAATGGGTTGTGTTCTGAAGAACTGTTTGACATGATGCCAACGGCCACTTTTCATCATCGCACCGCTCGCCATCGACAGGGCGCTCATCCACACACCTTACAACCTAAATGGTCGCGCACCGTACGGTTTCAGAGGAATTTCCTCCCACGAACGCTCCGGCTGTGGAATGAGCTCCCTGTCGAGGTATTCCCGATGAACTACAGTATGGGGTCCTTCAAAAAAGGAGTGTACAAGTTTCTAATGGGTCGGCAACGCGCACGTGACACCCCTTGAGTTGCGGGCGTCCATAGGTTGCGGTGACCGCTTTCCATCAGGCGGGCCGTATACCTGTTTGCCACCGACGTGGTATAAAAAAAAAAAAAAAAAAATGTGTTTTACAACCCTTTGAAAGATAACGTGAGGAAAGCTTAAAATTTAGTCTCAAAATGAATCATTATTTAACAATTTATAATAAAGCGAATTACATCAGTCTATATGAAGTTCAGTATTTTAACCATAATTCCTTTGTACTTCAAAAGACTATGTTTTATAAATCATTAGTAACTAAAATCTACCCGCGCCTGAGCCACAAAATGTTCTTAATTAGAAATATCTCACACACCTATACCTTCTGCACACGAAAAATCTTTTTTTTTTTTAATTGTTCAGTCACGAAGCGAAGCATAGTACCTATATAGTAGACGCAACTTCATGGTAACGTGTACGATCAACACTTACCTGACCACTGGTTTAAATTTATGTTACGTATGCGATTATGCCACTCTACATCCCTGTCTTATTGACACTATGCTTTACTTGTGCGTCACTCTGTGAAAAGGTTCTACAGTGGCCTAATATTCTAATTGGGTGTGTACGTGGTGTGAGACTAGTCTAACACCTCGCTAGTGTCGACGTCCATGTTCTTGACTCTCCGGGCGCGGACGCTTGCGCGGCGGATCGGCGGTGGCGGTCGCCCCGCCTTCAACGGGCAGAATGGTGGCGAGAATTCTACGCAATATGTGCCACACGCCCTAAAATAGTTTTCAGTACAGATGGTGTTTTTTTTACGCACTAGTGCGAGAAGTGGTTCATTATATGCCAGGTCGAAACTTCGGAGGCTCATCTGTACTGAAAAACGTCGTACGATACACGTGCGAAAAGGAAATTCGTAACTCGTGTCGATTTAAAACACTCCTGTAGGCCTAGCACATGATGGCCGCGGGAGTATGTCGCCGCGAGATAGATGACACGTCTTTGTCTAATTGTATTAATGACATAAGGACAGGTAGTCTATCTCGCGGCGACATACTCCCGCGGCCATCATGTCTAGGCTAGGCCTGCTAGTCGTGTTTTAATTTATCGCCACTCGTTTCGAACTTCCTTTTTTACGCACTTGTATCGTAATGTACTATTATTATGTGTAGATATAACTGTAGGTTGTGAGAAGCTAGTCTAGCACCTCGCTGGTGTCGACGTCCATGTTCTTGACTCTGCGGGCGCGGAGCCTGACGAGCGGGCGCGGACGCTTGCGCGGCGGCTCGGCGGTGGCGGCCGCCTCGTACTGCGCGTCGAGGCAGCAGCGGGCGTCGCCCTCCTCGCCCGCCTTCGACGGGCAAAACGGCGGCGAGAAGTCTTCTACGCAGTATGCGCCAGATGCGCTGCAACGATTTATTATGCTTATGGGTCGCGGCAGTAATAAGGTTGTGCTAAAGGAAAGCAGTTTCCTTAAAATTAATTTATAAAATATCGCAACTCATCTTCAAGTACACCTACACATTCACGTAATGCACATCTAAAAACGAGCGCATGTACAATCACGGACTTTATTTGTTAAGTCATTTAAAGGCCAGAATAGTTTTGTTGTTTCATAGTTAAGCTATGACGTGTCCGCTATAAAATAGGCTAGAAGTGGAACATAAATACTTGACAACTGACAAGGTGTGCTTGTGATATGTACATCCATATATGGACGTCAGTGAAAGTGGAACTTCATTGTATCAGGTAAAAAGTAGACTCTGTTGTAAGTTCATTTATGGCCCTGTTCATTAAGGCCCGATCTAGACGGCGTGCGAACTCGCATGAGATTTTAGTTACATTGGCCGTGCATTGTTGAGGTTACATACAATTTTGCACCGCCATCAAATACCGCAATATAATAAAACTAGTACACGGTCCAGTGTGACTACATCTAGAGGACACACTCACGTCATAGGCGCCGACTGGCCCAGCAGCACGGGCAGCGCCGAGGCCCGGGACGGCGGCACGCGCACGGAGCACCGCCGCCCGCACGAGCTCTCCGCCTGGTAGTACACGGTCCAGTGTGACTACATCTAGAGGACACACTCACGTCATAGGCGCCGACTGGCCCAGCAGCACGGGCAGCGCCGAGGCCCGGGACGGCGGCACGCGCACGGAGCACCGCCGCCCGCACGAGCTCTCCGCCTGGTAGTACACGGTCCAGTGTGACTACATCTAGAGGACACACTCACGTCATAGGCGCCGACTGGCCCAGCAGCACGGGCAGCGCCGAGGCCCGGGACGGCGGCACGCGCACGGAGCACCGCCGCCCGCACGAGCTCTCCGCCTGGTAGTACACGGTCCAGTGTGACTACATCTAGAGGACACACTCACGTCATAGGCGCCGACTGGCCCAGCAGCACGGGCAGCGCCGAGGCCCGCGACGGCGGCACGCGCACGGAGCACCGCCGCCCGCACGGCGCCGCCGCGCGCGGCACGAACAGACTCTCCGCCTGGTAGCAGATGGACCAGATGTGACTGCACAGCGCTTCGTCTGCAAACAAAAACATGCTGGTTAAAGTTGGTCATCATGATCCAAGTCCGTCATGAGCTAACATGCAACTATTATAGAGAGTCTTCTATCACCTAAAGTGCCTCTGAGTGAAGGTTTAGGTACCTACTGTCCCATTTCGGCGTAGGTATGTTGGTATATCTGCACGCAAGGAATTTTCACAAGCTGTATGTCTGTCGAATGGTTGCGTGGCTGAGCTGGCGGGGCTAAACTGCGTTATAGCTTAGCAGTCCGCGTTGATGGCTGCAAGGATGACTTACGAGTCTTACGACGTACTGTAAACGCAATGTGATATCTGGGTATACGTAACATTATTTAATGAAGACTCATCTTACTAGGCGTGTCCTCGCAGAAGGGCTTGCCCGTGTTGGTGTACCTACAGCACGTGCAACGCGCGCGTCGCCCGGGTCAAAGAGGATCGAGTATTATAGAGAGTTACTGTCAAAGTAAAATGTGTAATCACAGTGCATGGATGCCATCTCTTGACACAAGCTTAAAACTTTTGAACCTCAGTTTTGACAATTTGGTTCATATTCTTAACTTGATATGTGTTAAAATGTCAAATATGTATTAATATTAGCGCCATCAAGCCGAGCGTTCCCCAAAGGTGTAACGCCATCTAGGTCACCGTACCTTTTTTTCTATGGCTTTGAGGTACGTTTTTTTCTTAGACTTTATCCGTCTATACAGAGTTACATATGTCTTTGCCCGGGTCTAGCGTGATGGTCGCTGGATATGTTGTCTTACTGGGCGTATCCTCGCAGAAGGGCTGGCTGCGGCCGCCGTTGAGGCAGAAGTCTGCGTGTCCGAGGCGCGCCGCCTCGCCGTAGCGGCCCGCGTTGGTGTGCAGCACGTGCACGGCGCGCGCGTCGCCCGGGTCCAGGCGCAGCGCCGGCGCCGAGCGGATCAACGGCCGCGCCGGGTCCAGACCTACGCATAAAAAAGATATTATAAGAACAAATATTCTTTGTAGGCGACCAAGTGAATGGAAAATAGAAGACAGATGACGCGGACCGGAAATGTCAGGTATTTAGAGAAAACTTTATTATTTTCATCGTCAGTCCCCATTTCATCTTACTGGAAAACAATGGTTAAAGGAAACAAGATGTTTGGTTGATTGGCAGGTGGTAACCTCAAGACAAGGGTCCTTCTTGTTCTGTCTAACATGTGCACGGCTGAGGCGTAAGCACGGCTTTACCTTTCTCCGTCATCCGTCCATTCAGCCGGACGGTGAGATAGTTGGCGATGACACCGCACATTTGCGCGCCGATACTATGACCCACGCACGTGAGCCGGTCGGGGGGGTCGGGGCTGAGCCCTGCGCGGCGCAGCGAGCCCAGCGCCTCGGCCCACAGGTTGTGCACAGCCTTATCTCTCTCCATCACCATCTACGTTACTCACCAATGATCCTATTGAGCCGGAAGGTGAGATAGTTGGCGATGATGCCGCACATGTGCGCGCCGAGGCTGTGGCCCACGCACGTGAGGCGGTCGGGGCGGAGCCCTGCGCGGCGCAGAGAGCCCAGCGCCTCGGCCGCGCAGCGCGCCGTTGGCCGCAGGTTGTGCACGGCCGACACGTAGCACGGCGGCTGGCACAGCGCGCCCCAGTCCAGCATGAACACGTTGTAGCCGCCGCGGCGGAGGTACGCTGCCGACGAAAAGGAATTTCTGTTAAAAATCCACAATGATTACAACTGTCAAAAACCCAAAAGTCTGTAGTTTATAGGTACTAAGTACCTTGATTTCTTTAGATTGAGCATATCTCATGATGGCTTGTAAAATTCACAGACCTCATTGGTAAAATTGCAGCGCCATCTGCGTTAATATTTAAATGTGTTTTGTACAACTTTAAAAATATGTCACTTTAGTTTTAGTAAAAATCGTATACAAAATCCGGCTACATATTATAGATATGATATCTATAGGCATCTTATTACCCTTAGATACCTACTTAAATAACCAGTCAGGTTTACAAATAACCTTAAGCCTGTAGATTAGTAACAACTTAGCTAATATTTGGAAAGCGCATTTAAACAGGTTTATGCTTTAGCCAATTCGACGAAAAAACCAATTACCTAGCTAATCTAGGTATATACCTATCACATGACGTAAAATAGGACGGCACACGAAACATCCAACGCAAATATGGCTAGCCATTCGTAATTGTATTAACATCACACATTGTTAAAATGCCGTGCCATTCGCAGGAAACTCTAGACCGGGAGTCAATAAATTTTACATACACTTACATTGTCTCATTTCCATTTTAAAAAGTACTCAAATAATTAAAACACATAACTGGTACCACTTCCAATTACCGTATTTATTGCTGAGACATCAGTCTTCCGTGACCACGGCTAGTGCAAATACAAAAGGAACCTGGCCGAAACCTCGTCGGAAATTTGGTAAAATAGGTATTGTACCTCAGGATAATCAATCGCGTTCGGCCCATAAGTGACATTAAATAGACAAGTCGTACTGTAACAAAAAGAAGCCAGGTGCATGCGAAAATCTTTGCTAATTAATTGCTTACCAACCTAATTAGTCGATTACTTAATTAAACGGAGATGCCTACATAGCAGTAGGCCCATTAACATGTATCTTTATTCCGTCGAAGGCGAAAGTCAGCGAAGCATTTAGCCCTTCCCTGGCGCCGGTGAGAACAGCCATGCACTATCAGCACTATGCACTTCCCACGACTTTCTCCGCCAGGCGCCAATGCAACGCGGCAAAAGTCGATGACCTCCCTCATTTACACTTTGGTCCTCAAGCGCAACTATTATACGATTCGATTATATCTTTTACAGGAATAATCTAATCATGTACCTTGTACCGTCAGACACTGACTTTAAAGTTATGATTAAGGTCCTCTCACACATGTCTCACACTAATTAATTCATTTATTATATATGGAAAGAAAAACAAAATTTTTTTTCGAATTTAACGAAAAGCGATATATGATGAACCTAACTGCGTGTCGAATTTAACGGAAAACAACAAAAACAAATAATTTTTAAGAAAAAAAACCGTCGCCTTTCGGGTTCTGGTGAAAGCTACTTGCGAATGTTGGATTATGTAGAAATGTGTAAGTATTTCTTAAAACTGATTTTAATGCTTTAATTATTAGATGGCAACACAAATGAATATACGTATAACGTTAAGGTTTGAGGAGTTTCCTCAATTCCTCATGAATCCGATTATATTATAAGAAATCGAAGCTTGACAAACTTTGACTTGAAAACTCAATATGCTTAACAAACATAACTAAATAAATGTCACTGTTCTGAACTAAATGCATGCTTTTCTTCCAAAAATACCAAAGTCACTATGAGTGTGCCGTTCAGATTTGAGGAGTTCGGTTCTGACTATCATCAGCAGTTCCACTGCACCAAATGTCACTGTTCTGGATGTAAGTGCATGCTGTTCTTATAAAAATACCAAAGTCACTATAAGCGTGCCGTTTAGATATGAGGAGTTCGGTTCTGACCATCATCAGCAGTTCCACTGTACCAAATGTCACTGTTCTAGACGTAAGCGCATGCTGTTCTTATAAAAATGGCAAAGTCACTATAAGCGTGCCGTTCAGATTTGAGGAGTTTAGGTTCTGGCCATCATCAGCAGTTCCACTGCACCAAATGTCACTGTTCTGGACGAAAGTGCATGCTGTTCTTATTAAAATACCAAAGTCACTATAAGCGTGCCGTTCAGATTTGAGGAGTTCAGTTCTGACCATCATCAGCAATTCCACTGCACCAAATGTCACTGTTCTGGGCGAAAGTGCATGATGTTCTTATAAAAAAACCAAAGTCACTACAAGCGTGCCGTTCAGATTTGAAGAGTTCCGTTCTGGCCATCATCAGCAGTTCCACTGCACCAAATGTCACTTTTCCGTACCTAAATGCATGCTGTTCCTTTAAAAACACAAAAATCACCATATGTATGCCTTTCAGATTCGAGGAGTTCCCTCGATTTCTCCAGGATCCCATCATCAGAACTGGGTTCTGAGAAAAATGGGACCAATCTGTATGCATATACATTCAATCAAAAAAAATTTTTCAAAATCGGTCCAGTAACGACGGCGATATCGAGGAACAAACATTAAAAAAAAAAAAAAAAAAAAACATACAGACGACTTGATAACCGTCCTTCTTGAGAGATATGAGGCGACGGTTAAAAACACTAAATCAATAATCGGTACGAGTACAAGCTGTCTTTTGGGCATGAACAATTGACTTACTTATACAAAATAGTAATAGGAGGAGAGGGTAAGAAAATGAATTGTATTTTATCAAATTTGTTCAGAAATGTTTTGAACGAGCTGTTATATTAGGTATTCGGTAGTTAACTTCACGTTTAAACATAACTCAATATTAATATGTATTATGAATATGATTTACAATGGTTGTCAAGTCTATGAAATATTTAGCAATTACTTTTGGCGGCTGGCCGTTCATTTGATGATTAATTTGGCTTAATTGTGGAACAATACTATATCTAACTGATAGTTACTCAATAGCGACCAAAGTATTGGTATGAATATCGTTAATTGACGTTTTTATATCGGGTTTTAAATTACATAGTAGTTAGTAGACTTTAAAATCCTCTCTGAAATTAATTAATCAAAGCCAAAAGCGGAGTTAGATTAGTATTATTACTTATGTAAGACATATTTCACATAGGTAGGTACATAATTTCACGCCTGTATTTCCAAAAGGACAGACAGAGCATGTACAGCTGTTCAGGCTTCAGTGCCACTGGTAGTAGTGGTAGTAGCAATTTAGGGGTTGAAAGTAAACGAAATTATGACATTGCAGTGGTATGCGAGCCCATCACCCACACCACATCTGAGCTCATAATCCCATATCCCACAGTCGAATTTTTCGTCACCCACGGGACTTATGTAATAATGTTGTTTATTTCTCTTATGCAGGTACGTTTCTTGCGTTATCTATATAATTTCAAAAGCAAAATAAACAATTAAGTATTGCGCACACGCACGCGTCTGACGTTTAACGTTATTACGCGTGGTTAGCGTAGGATTTCTCTCATCATTATGTAGGATGTAGTACGTGAATGGAGGCTCTAGCAAAAAATCATGGCTGTTTCCACTTTGATTAGAAAACGTATAGCCACGTATTGTTTGAAGTTACGTGCCCGTACAACGTGATTAATAAATAATCGATGAATGTTATGAAAATGCGTGCTATGAAAAATATAACTTACAATTAGTGTACCTAACTAATTGTTAGGTTAAGTCAATGCAGTCAAAATTTATAGGTAATGCAATTCGCATTTAAGTACCTAATCTATTCCATTGGCTAAGATTATATTGCAAATATGGAGCATTTTACATCAGTATCAGACGTATCCGTTCTAAAAAGTTTATGGCAGGTATAGTGTGAATTTTCCGAGATGAACTTTCGCTTTAGCCGTAATCTGTTAAACAAAGGCCTTTGTTTCTATTATTCACGGCGGCTAGCTCCCGTTTAAACGGCACGTGCTATAGTCTCAGTGTAGTTAAAAAGCAACTATCATGATAGTAATAAGGTTCAAATCCATAAAAAGACCTTTCGGAGATAACACGTTTTGTCATCTTCAAAAAAAGTTACCTGCATACAGCAAACTGTTTAATAAATTTGAACCTTATTGCTATCATGATAGTTGCTTTTTAACTACACTGAGACTTTAACACGTGCTGTGGAAACGGGAGCTAGCCGCCGGGAATAATAGAAACAAAGGCCTTTGTTTAACAGATTACGGCTAAAGCGAAAAGTTCATCTCAGAAAATTCATACTATACATTAAGTGCATTCAATCAGTGATGTGGTAACGTATGAAAACTCTCACTATCTTGCAGTTTGAACTTACATTGAAAGGCGATTAATATAGGTAGCGCGTATCATTCAGCTCTTAGGTACGGTCACGGACTTTAATTGTTGATCCACTTCTAGCTCATTTTATACTGGACATCTCATAATTAAGCATAGTTAAGCTAAGACGGTCCAGTATAAAATGAACTACAAGTGGATCAACAATTAAACTCCGTGACTGTACCTGTAGTTGAGCAAGTTAGTTTCTCAGCGACCGGTCCTCAGGATTATGTTTATGTATGTTTCAATTCTCTATTGTAAAAAACAAAGGCGAACCCCTTTAAGAGGATACGGTAGCGAAAATGCTAAAATGGAAAGGAGCCCCCCTTTCAAATTGGGAATTTTAGTTAAATATACAAGTGTTATTAACTAGATTTATCGAAAAAAAATTGTCCATTAAGAACAACTCAGTCAAAAGATATTTCAAAAAAATCTTTAAAATCGAGGTTCCGCTCTCGACTCTTTCCTCCTTCAAAACTTAATCAATCGGAACGAAATTTGAGAATCTCAATAACAATGAAATAATCTATGTCGGACCGTTTAGCTTTTTTGGTTAATTGTTACCAATCTTGAGTATCACACCTTTTTTTGCGCCACAATGAAAAAGGCCGTTTTTGTAAATTTTTGATTGGCTCTAGAGTCTTTAAAAAGCAGAATATCAAAAAAAAAAACAAAACGGTCCGACACAGATGAAAATAATAACAATCTGTGTTGAAAAAATCATTGCTCTATCTTCAAAAACCCGGGAAGAAATTGTCGAGAGCGTTTGTATGGAGAATTGACCTCTACCGTATCGTCTTAAGGGATTTCTTCCAGCTAACAATTGAGTAAGTAGGTGAAATGTGATTAAGCGTTAACTCTCACCGCCTTGAAAGACACAGACGGTGTATATTCACGCTCGTAACCAGCACGATAAAATATACGCACTAAATATACTTACAAATAGTGCGATAGGGACGGCCTGCTATTTTATCGTCTATCGCGCGACCATGCTTCCCGTGCTGGGTACGTAGCGGAATGGCACAAACGCTCACGAAACGAAACGCTCGTAGATATCTATCTCTATCGCTCTTGCGTATGGGCTTGACAGAGCCAGACTACCTTTCGCCGCGTTTCGTTTTCGTTTCGCGTCGCAGAAATGCCATTCGGCTACGGCGGTAGTACTTCAGGTTGGTTTTATCTAACTCCCAGCCTCACTGACGCATGCTGGTTGCTGCTGTGCATGAAGAGCTCTTACCGTCTCGCAACACGCTGATGGGTAGCGTGTCGTCGCCTCCCGCGTACCCGTGGATCAGCAGGATAGTCTCGTGCGCCGGCTCCCAGCCGCTCTGTCGCAGCCAATCCTCGCTGAACAAGTCGACCTGCAACGATAACACAACCACCTTTATATTACTGCCTACGTCATTTAGATTTTTAGTACTTATTAACTCCGACTGCTTCTTTTTTGTAAATTACTAAATAAATAAGGGTTTAAGCGTGAAGATGTAGGCATTAATAATATTAGGTGTAGGTACCAGTACAATACCTATTACATATTTATTGGATTTTTTCAGTTGCCCTAAGCCCTAACCTATTTTGAGATTACTACTTACCTAAGTAAATAACGTAGGTACAGAATATAAAAAACCGGCCAAGTGCGAGTCGGACTCGCCCACCGAGGGTTCCGTACAAACTTTCTCTCAAACTACCTAGTAAAAATACATACAATCACGCCTGTATCCCATAAAGGGGTAAGCAGAGCACATGAAACTACTAAAGCTTCAGTGCCACTCTTGGCAAATAAGGGTTTAAAGAAAATGAAACTGTGACATTGCAGTGACAGGTTGCCAGCCTCTCGCCTACGCCACAATTTAACCCATAATATCCCACAGTCGCCTTCTACGACACCCACGGGAAGAAAGGGGGTGGTGAAATTCTTAACCCGTCACCACACAGGCTAGTAAATATAATCTCATATTTTCATATAACTCTAATGACTTGACTAGAAGACAAAAGTATAGGCACTAATGAGTATTATTGTGTATAGCGCCATCTCCCGGTCAATTTGCTAACTAATTTGCGCGACCTGGTTTTTCAGGGATAATTCTTTATAATGTTAACCGATTTAAACAGTTTTTACTTTATTGGACAGAAGATGGTTTACGTAACATCTCGTATTAATTTGAAGTACGATATATTATATCCGCAAGGGTGGGTAAATTGAAAGTAAAAATCTGAAAAGTTTTTTGTGATTAAAAAAAAAAAGTATTCAAAATACAAACACGATTATATTTTTCCTGTAATATTTAGCATAAAACCAATGTTTACTAAAATTTTCATAATTTTTTGTTGGTAAACTTCGGAGATAAGGGGGGGGGGACGGTATTTTTTTTACATTTTCCTTCAAAATTCATTTTATTCCACAACAAAAAAATTATAAAAATAGCTTATTTACGTTCAATTTGAGCTCTTTCCAACGATACCCCACATGGCCTAGTAACTTGAAATTTACAGTTTGCCCCCCTTTCATTTTGGCCATTTTCTACAATTAAAATTCATATATTTAAAAAAAATATACTTTCTATTTGTAGAGGTTTATAATGTTCACAACTATTCCAAATTTCAAGTTGATAGCATTAGTAGTTCTCGAGATATTTAGGAATGTGACAGACGGACAGACAGACGGACAGAGTCGCACCATAAAGGTTCCTGTTGTAGGTACCTTTTTGGTACGGAACCCTAAAAATGGATCAAAACATAGAGTGTCATATATGTTAACAGTTATGTCACCATTGCAGTAGACATACATAAGTGGGACGTTTGCGACTGCGTGCGTCCCCGAAGACAGGTAGCGGTAACTTAGACGCATTCCAGCGTTACGGCACATCCGACCTGCGTACGGCTGACCAAAATGTACGCCTTACATCCAAACCCTAGTTTAGTACGTACAATAATAATTGAGCTTATAAGGTACTTATACGTGCCACTGCTAGGCACAGGGAGCGTAGCCGAATGGCATTTCTGCGACGCAAAACGCCGCAGAAATGTAATCTGGCTCGGTCGCGCCAATACGCAAGAGCGATAGAGATATTATCGTGAGCGTTTGTGCATTCGGTTCGGTTATGCACACAGATCTCGTATTCTCGTCTCATGCATGAGAGGGCTCGGGCTATAGTGCCCAGCCACGCTAGCGCAATGTGGATTGGGGACTTCACATTCACCTTTGCATTCTTTCGCAGATGTATGTATGCAGCACCGAAAAACTAGTGGTAAATATTAAATGGTATTTCGTACGTAACTTTCGAACAACTCATAAAATCTTAAACTCATACGTAATTAGGTATATCTAAGTTATTAAAGAAATATAGTTGGCTAAAATTGCAAACCTCTTAACACAAATTTCCAAAAGTTACGTTTTATGAGGACGAGTAGTATAATTTTTAAGAAAAAAAAACCGCCTTCCTTTGGGGTTCTGGTGATAAATACTTTCAAATGTTGGATTATGTTATCAATTCGTCTGTATATTTTTTAATGTTTGTTATTCGATATCTCTGTCATTTCTGAACCAATTTTGAAATTTGGATGATTCTGAAGTACTTACAGATGAGAATGATTATCAGAACGGAACTCTAACCAGGGGCGGCTCACTCTTCATCCGCAGTTCCACTGCACCAAATGTCACTGTTCTGGATGTAAGTGCATGCAGCCTTTATAAAAATACCAAAGTCACTATAAGTGTGCCGTTCAGATTTGAGGAGTTCCGTTCTGACCATCATCAGCAGTTCCACTGCACCAAATGTCACTGTTCTGGACGTAAGTGCATGCTGTTCTTATTAAAAATACCAAAGTCACTATAAGTGTGCCGTTCAAATTTGAGGAGTTCCATTCTGACCATCATCAAGAGTTCCACTGCACCAAATGTCACTGTTCCGTACGTAAATGCATGCTGTTTCTTTAAAAACACAAAAATCACCATATGTATGCCTTTCAGATTTGAGGAGTTCCCTCGATTTCTCCAGGATCCCACCACCAGAACTGGGTTCTGAGAAAAATGGGACCAATCTGTATGCATATACATTTAATCAAAAAAAAAATTTCAAAATCGGTCCAGTAACGACGGAGATATCGAGATTATCGAGAAACAAACATTAAAAAAAAAAAAATACAGACGAATTGAGAACCCCTTCCCTTGAGATTTGGAAGGCGGTTAAAAACATAAACGCTTGATTGTTTATAAACTGAAATAGATACCATACACTAAACAAAAAGCGATCAAGCCCACTGGTGGCGAAGCCGGGAATCGCACCCGGGTCTCCAGCTAGCTTTTTCTTTAGTGTATGGTATCTATTTCAGTTTATAATTTATATATAATAGTGTTACTACTTAAAAAAACAAATCAAAAAACATTTAATAAAATAATTTGATTTGTTCCCTACATCGCTTGATTGTTTTTCCAGACTTTGGAAAAGTTAGCTACCTGTATTTTACTTACCAACCAAAGTTAGTAAGTATTAGGTAGGTACCTGCCTAGGTACTCGTAACTAATGGACCCATGAAAATTATATTTTTCACTAAATTCCTTTCCACCTCTTAGGTTTTACGATCCTTGAATTTATTTAGAGTTGGTTTCCTATGACTAGAACCAGGGAGTATATAATGTCTCCTACGCAAGTACGCAATCTTCACGCTCAGTGCCCAGGTAGATAGATAGCCTACCTGGGCACTGAGCATGAAGATTGCGTATCTACCTAGGTATTTAACGTATAGGTGTTGCAATTAAGTAAATGTATTAATATTATTACCACGCTCAACAACTACCGAACCGATTTTCACTTAACTAACTATGCAAACTCGTAGAGGTAATTTGATTGAAATATGACGATTATGCTAATATTGCTAATAAAGCCGAAAAAAATATGTATTATGTTGGACACCCTCTTTCGGTAAGTCCCTAGTGATGGTGTCCCTAATAGTGGTGATGTTTGGCGAGGTTGTTGGAGGGAGTAGGGATAACTAATTATGTTCGCCTTTGTACAAATCATATGGATGATATGATATTTTTTCCTGTTTAATGTGGTTTATTTTTTTAAATAAAGTGTTTTACTACCTACTACTACTTAGCCCTATGAACTTAATTGGTTAGGTATTGTATCGCTGATTAAGTACACGTTATTCTATTGTTGATTGGCAAAGCAATATTTATGTTTTAATTACTCTACATCATTCATCAGGCTCATTAAATAGCCTCAATACCACGAAATTCTGTAGCAATCAATCAAGACCTATCATTAACCGAGTGATGAGGTCAGTGGGTTGTTTAGGTTTAGATTCCACATAGGTATATATATGTATAGAGACTTAGAGACCTAGGATTCTTCGTATGGCACTTGGAATTCCGGCCTCCATAAAAGTTATCAGTATCACAAAACCATTGGCAGGTTACTTAAGTATGTCCCCACTGTCCCCAGCCCCGGGACTTTGTGATGTGAGCCTATATGCGAAATCCGGCACATGTCTCCGTTTCAATCGGCGAAAAATATTTTCGTGTCCGGATTCCATCAACCAGACTCTTCACTTAACCGTTTTGACAAGTACCCTATCAGCTCACAACATTATCGTTTGAAAATTTGTAACAGTTCAGTACAAGTATGAAACAAAGTCGTCGGGTTACATTTTTGACTTAGGTACTTTATAAGTATTTGCTTAAAGCGATGCCCTCCTTTCAGAAAATACGATAATGGAGAAAACATGAGGACGAGCTTTACACAGTTTACAGATCAAACACTTCTAAAGTTTGGGTACAGTGAACTGCAAAAGTGCATGGCGAAATTGATCAATGAATTCATTCATATTCTCCATGCAATTTCATAGCTCACTGTACATATCCAATGACCTAGATAATCGATCAAAATCTCGACCTAATCATTCTATAATTTCGGTAAGGCCTGTTTGGTATTCCGCCGATGAATGCATAACGGACGCTTGCGTTGTCCTCCGTCGGACGTGAACTGAAACTGCTTTCCTACACATTCATATTCTTTGACAACATTCAATGACATAGAAAGCGCACGCACGTTAAAAATGTCACTCGGTGCCGATACGGGAGTTATTGTTTCACGCAAAATAAACATTTTCCCCTCACTAGCTCGGAAACACGTGTTTTGTCCTTTAATACCAGCGGGTAAAAACGCATTTTATCCACTAGTGGGTAAAGTAATTTGACCTTGAATAAAGTCAAATTAACTGCTTTAAAATTGATAAAAGTAGGTGAATCTAGTAATAAAGATGATTTACCACCTGTGGAACTACTGGAAGCAGTGATAAACGCATTTTTTGCGTTGTAGTTTCCTCGCTATAGTGAGGAGAAAAGTTTTGTGTTACACTCGGGTGCAAATGTATTTAACCAAATACTATATACTATAATACGTGCAGCTTCTGACGTTTCCCATACAATTGAGCGGCAACAATTTTACTAGCGCCATCTAGCGGTTCGAGTTGATCAAAGTAGTTGTTCAGACTTTTATTTGAGTAAATTAAAATAGAAAATGCTATTACTTGATCTACTTTAACATTTTTAGACGGAATAAAACAAAAAAATAAGAATTTGTAATTTTTTTAATTTTATGCTGTATGAAACTAAACTATTTTGATCAACTCATGCCGCTAGGAGCGCTAGTGTGCCTGTTGCCAACTTTGGCACCGAGCTGCACGTATTAACTCGTAGAGTTTACATAGTATTTGATTTAACTTCTCGTGTGTTAAAAAACTCGCAAGTTCAGGATTCTATTCTCGAACCACTCGCTTCGCTCGTGGTTCAACTTAGAATCCTTTCACTTTCTAGTTTTTCAATTCCACACTCGGCGTTAAAATACAACTTTGCCCCCTTGTATAACAAATAACTATTTCACATCACCTATTCGGAAAAGAAAGAAAAGTCTTCCTTGCTAGGAAGGATCAAAGTGATGCACTATTCTATCTAGGTGATTTTTTTCTTTTCTGTGTATATTTATTGGGATTAATGATTACTTATCGGGGTGGCAACTCTATGAATAGAGCACTAAAGGTCCATTTAAGTTTAGTAACAAATTATGACGAAAAAATTTTATCTTACAATTCTGCATTATTCTTGTTTAATCTTCTAATAATTAATTAAGTCAATAATAGTTATTTGTTATACAAGGGGGCAAAGTTGTATTTTAACGCCGAGTGTGGGATTGAAAAACGAGCAAATGAAAGGATTCTATAGTTGAACCACGAGCGAAGCGAGTTGTTCGAGAATAGAACCCTGAACTTGCGAGTTTCTTAACACACGAGAAGTAAAATACATTTGCACCCGTGTGTAACACAAAACTTTTCCCCTCACTATAGCGAGGAAACTACAATGCAAAAAATGCGTTTATCACTGCTTCCAGTAGTTCCACAGGTGGTAAATCATCTTTATTACTAGATTCACCTACTTTTATCAATTTTAAACCAGTTAATTTGACTTTATTCAAGGTCAAATTACTTTATCCACTAGTGGATAAAATGCGTTTTTACCCGCTGGTATTAAAGGACAAAATAGGTGTTTCCGAGGTAGTGAGGGGAAAATATTATTATTGAAGTAACAATCATTAAGTACTTACCTCAAGGGAAGCAAAAAGTTAGGTATGTACTTAGTTTTTCTGTTTTCTCGTGGGAAGTAAAAATCGCCATTATTCAAAAGCAACGCGTAGGCAACTAATACAATGAGTTGTACATTAATCTTACCATCCATCGCAAGATGTCGGAGTAACTAGTCAAATACTTATAAGGAAACAATGGCCTATCGAACACATGTACATCTTGTAGCTATACTAAAATAATGCCTGAGAAATTTTTCCCCCATGTCAATGGTCGCAACCTCGCAACAGTCGCAACTCACATCAGTTACACAATCGAATTTGGCAGTGTAAATGATTGTATTTTGTAGTATTTAAAGTCAAGGGTCAAATATCAATAGGGTCAAGTAGCCTATTGATATTTATGTGATCTCAGTTATATTATACTTATGTATAAGTTACTTAAATGTTTTCGAATTTAATTGGTACCATAACTTAATTAGGAATACTCCGGTCGAATAAAAAAATAACATTTCTTAGGAGAAATGAAACAATTATCGTATAATTTACATTAAGACGTCCATGAGATACTTTTGGGCGCAATTAAAATGAAAATAAAAGTTAATAATATGTTAATACGTAGGTACAATAGGCTACTAGACTCATATCGAATTGGGCACAATAAATGATTGTCTGTAGTATTTGACATAAAACAACAATATTTATATATTTTGGGTATTAAAAGTGTATAATGACTGACGTATTTTCGATAAAAAATGTGTGTAATCTTTTATTTATTTTGGCCACCGAAAACGCTGTCAGCGATGTAGTGAGGTCATCGAATTCAAACCTTACTGCATGTCAAAATAATCACTGACATATTAAACTTTATGCCTTCACACTTAAAAAGTCAGAAAATGTTATTTTCGAATAGAATGACCTGATGCACAGATAATCTATAGATTAACATGACTGTATTGTTTTCGCCTGATTACGTAAAAGTATATCTGAAATGCTCCGAGAAAAAGATGGTACGGCCGTGCCTCTCTTTGCTCGACAAATATTTTTTGATGTTTTTAAGTTATAATAAAATAGGGTAATATTTTATTTCGGTTAATTGGACAGTACTTAATCATATAAGACCGACTTTAAAAATGGGTCAAGTAGCCTATTCACAACTGTTTAAAATTGTATTAATAACTACAAAAAAGAAACTACGGGATTAATCCCTTTAAAGTACTCCTTTAAAGGAGTACCTACCGACTAATAATAAAAAAGAAATCTCATCTCCTTGGTACGTACATATATCGCGTAGGATAAAAAAGACATCAACGCGCTTTTTCCCGTTCCCCGTCGGGTTCTTTAAGTTATCTAGATCTTGCAAACATAAACGTAACTTAGGTACAATCTTTTTTTTTTTAAAGATTATACCTAACTATTTATCAAATGCGGTCTTCTGATTAATGTTGCCGAGTAATCATCATCATCTTGCTAGGCCTTGGTCCCATTTACTTGGGGTCGGCCTTCCTTGCAATATTCCCGACTATTTACGGATAAGATTTCTAAGAAGGGCAAGAAACATTAACTTTAAAAGCGAAGCAAAGTTTTTTATTTCTAATTAGCTTTTGCCCGCGGCTTCGCTCGCGTTAGTAAGAGACAAAAACTAGCCTATGTCACTCTCCATCCTTTCAACTATCTCCACTTAAAAAATCACGTCACCTCGTTTTGCCCTGTTTTGCCGTGAAAGACGGACAAACAAACAAACAGACACACACACGTTCCCATTTATAATATTAGTATGGATTAACATGAAAGTAAGCAGCTGTAAAGTCCATTCGTGTAATTCGTTCTTTGAAATATTTATAAGCCGCCTAGGTAAATGACAGTCGGATAGGTTGCATCCGCTCTTGATGCTTAATAATTAAGGGTTCTATTCGCTATTTGTAAACGCTTTGTAACCTTTGTATAATGCATGTTTATAATGAAACATGCATTTATACATAGATTGATAGCTTTTGGAATCAATTAATTATAGACAGTAGGGTATGATTAGGTATTACACGATTGCAGCTGATTTTGCGATAAACGCTACTGTCTGCCCCCTACCCTACCCTTAATGATTTTTTTCTACTTCCGTGTTGTTATTCGTCATTTACAGTGTCGTGCATAGATCGTTAACCTCTACATAAGAGATGCCCGCTCCCGCCCGGCGCCCCGCGCACCCACGCATACGATATAGCTCTTAAATCATTGTTAGGAAGCCTTTAAGCGATATAGCGGGTAGCGGGGGCGTGGGGCGCCGGTCGGTGGCTGGCGGCGGCGGCGGCGCGGGGGAGTGCGGGCGACAGGGTGAGGCAGGAACAGAGGAGAGGCCGACAAGTCAAAATACAGGAAATAGTGCGAATTTCACGAAAGTTATTCTAGATAATTTTTAAGAAAAAAAACCCGCCTTCCTTTGGGATTCTGGTGATAAATACTTTCAAATGTTGGATTATGTTATCAATTCGTAATGTTTGTTATTCGATATCTCCGTCATTTCTGAACCAATTTTGAAATTTGGATGATTCTGAAGTACTTACAGATGAGAATGATTATCAGAACGGAACTCTAACCAGGGGCGGCTCACTCTTCATCAGCAGTTCCACTGCACCAAATGTCACTGTTCTGGACGTAAGTGCATGCTGTTCTTATAAAAAATACCAAAGTCACTATAAGTGTGCCGTTCAGATTTGAGGAGTTCCGTTCTGACCATCATTAGCAGTTCCACTGCACCAAATGTCACTGTTCTGGACGTAAGTGCATGCTGTTCTTATAAAAATACCAAAATCACTATAAGTGTGCTGTTCAGATTTGAGGAGTTCCATTCTGACCATCATCAGGAGTTCCACTGCACCAAATGTCACTGTTCCATACGTAAATGCATGCTGTTCCTTTAAAAACACAAAAATCACCATATGTATGCCTTTCAGATTTGAGGAGTTCCCTCGATTTCTCCAGGATCCCACCACCACAACTGGGTTCTGAGAAAAATGGGACCAGTCTGTATGCATATACATTCAATAAAAAAAAAATCAAAATCGGTCCAGTAACGACGGAGATATCGAGGAACAAACATTAAAAAAAAAAATACAGACGAATTGAGAACCCCTTTTTGAGATTTGGAAGGCGGTTAAAAACTATTAAAAAGTAAGTAAGTATGGTCGTAGAAAAAGTATTGTATGCAACGGTGTTTAACTGAGTCAGGCGTTGCGTCTTTATTAACAATTTTCGGCTTCGCCTCAAATGTTACTCACGCCACTCGTTTTTTTGACCTCACTTAAACGCCAGTTGCATAAAATACTATTTCTATGTACTTAACACCTATATCGGCCAATAAAATATACTTACCTTTAAGTTTTTAAGAATGAATTTAAAGAAATATGATTAATTTATACATTTTATACCTTACTACTTTAGGTAGTATTTACAGTCCCCGTAGCCGAATGGCATTTCTGCGACGCGAAACGAAATCGAAACGCCGCAGATAGGTAGTCTGGCTCTGTCGCGCCAATACGCAAGAGCAATAGAGATAGATATTTACGAAAGAGCCATTATCGTGAGCGTTTCGAAAGCGTTTGAGCATTCGGCTACGCACACAGTAAACGGCCATAAAGAATGCACATCGGTTTTTCGTCTTTGTAGGGCGTGTCTCTTTCTTGCTTATGTGATGTTCATTGTCTCTTTCCAAAGACCGATGTGCATTCTTTATGGAAGTTTACTGTACCTATAGTCCTTAGTGGGTTGTCCTCTTGGTGAGATTCAACCTGTTCTAAATAAACTCTGTCACTCACCACTCTCTTGGTGGGCTCCGCCTCCGTGTAAAGATGCAGCTTGACATCAGGGTCGGGGCAGGGCTCGCGCTCCCGCCTCCAGACGCAGTCCTCAAAGGTCGCGTTGCCGAATTGGTCACTGTTCAGGAACAGGGCCTCCTTGATCGGTTGCCGCTTGTCCGCCGCTAACACTGTATATAAACATTTCAGACGTAAGATAAAAGCAACATCGCCGGTCCACACGGAGCGAGGCATGTCGCGAGGCAAACAACGAACATAAGGCGTGCCATAGAGGCAAGTTGCTCGAGTTGAGGAAAACGCGGCACGTCTGCCTCTGCATTAGACGTCCTATCGCGGCAAGGACATTGCCACGTCCAGGATTCTCGTTTAAGGCATCTTGCACCAAGGATTCTCGTTTAATGCATTTTTGGTGCCTGTATGTCACGAGTTCACGACCTTACCAATTAGACAACGTTGCACATGTTTGTACTGTAGTCTACAATTATCGTGTAACTGTCAGTTCATGAATCGAAATAGCATAATTGCAGGAAGTAATCGCATAGGAATATTAATATATAGACTCAATTATGGGTTGATTTCGTTTCCGTTTTATACAATACGCGGTTTAAAATTTTCAGGAAATGCATGAAATATTTAAATAGGTATATATATTTTTTTTTGTAAAAAGGGAACTGTTCGGAATTAAATCTAATACCTACAAGTTTATTAGGAAATCGCGTGTTTCAATGGTATAGGACTATAGGTACGTTTAAGGCCTTTTTGAATAAATCTGGGTTCTTTTTTACAAAAACGGCTAGCTCATGTCAGCCCAACGATAAGTCTGATAAGATTCTAAGTCCGTTCTCACGTTATCCGATCCGATAGAGGATGTCGGAAGGATTTCAATGGAAAAAAATCCAAGATGGCGCCTGTAATAATGTATGGGATGTCGGTCTGACATCCGATATCGGATCGGATAATGTGAAAACGCACTAATAGCCCCACCTCTGCAAGGGTTAAGTAAATGTCATAATTTCATCAAAATTTGTCGTTTAAAATAACATCAGCCGGCGTATCATGCTTCCAATTTTATCACTTATCCACGTGGATAAAGCATCCTGTTAAAGTTGTCTTATCCGCGTGGATAAGTGATAAAATTGGAAGCATGATAGACCGGCTGCACTGGCGAAGCTATGAAAATCGTTGCAAACTTATCGTGGATTGCCTATATATAATATGGACCAAGTGTTAAACCGGGCATTATAGGTACATAATGCCCGGGCATTCATTACCAGCCCAATTCAAGATAAGTGGACTAAATAGGTAGGAAATAACTGGCACCAGTTCATCGTCGTCAATAATTTTAATATTTTTGACGGTAGATAGGTATTCCATAGACTTTAGAATTTTAATTTTTAAGTGACATAGACATGATAGACAGTATTATGTGTTTTATTTCATTATAGCTAATGCTACATAATCTACATTAAAATACATATAGTATATTTATACTATACATAAGTGTATTTTAATTTAGTAAGTATATTTAGTATATACAAGTATAAGTAAGTATATTTTAATATACTTACTTATTATTATTATTATATTATTTTTTTTTTTTTTTTTTCGAGTAGTAGTGTAAGTATATTTTAATTTTGACGAAGCTTGTTGGAGATATTGTGGTTTGTAAATGATGTTAGGATAAGTACTTCTTTATTTTACTTGACAATAGAGGCCATTGAAAATTTTAGAGCAATTGAGTGGTTATGTGAAGATGCTTGGACGGATTACATGTCTTTTGTATGACGAAACATGTGCCGAAAAAAAATACTGAACTTGTGAAATTATTTTTCCCCTCCCTAGCTCGGAAACACGTGTTTTGTCCTTTAATAGCAGCGGGTAAAAACGCATTTTATCCACTAGTGGGTAAAGTAACTTGACCTTGAATATAGTCAAATTAACTGTTTTAAAATTGATAAAAGTAGGTAAATCTAGTAATAAAGATGATTTACCACCTGTGGAACTACTGGAATCAGTGATAAACGCATTTTTTGCGTTGTAGTTTCCTCGCTATAGTGAGGGGAAAAGTTTTGTGTTACACTCGGGTGCAAATGTATTTTACTTCTCGTGTGTTAAAAAACTCGCAAGTTCAGGATTCTATTCTCGAACCACTCGCTTCGCTCGTGGTTCAACTATAGAATCCTTTCACTTGCTCGTTTTTCAATTCCACACTCGGCGTTAAAATACAACTTTGCCCCCTTGTATAACAAATAACTATTATACGTCTTTTTAAAAACTGTTCAACAATCAAGTTCAAAATAATTTTCCTAGAAAGTCTTTATAAAGTTCTACTTTTGAGATTTTTTCCATATTTTTTAAACTTATGGTTCAAAGTTAGGAGGGGGAAGTTATTTCCGAAAATATTACATTATCAAAAATTGTTTAGTACCTAAACCCCTATTCATGTTTAAATACCTATCCAACAATATATCACACGTAAGCAATCACGTAAGGATTGAAATGAAAAAAAAAATCACACAAATACATATAGGTACAAATCGTTAACTTTTGTACAGGCACACCATGCGGGATCATTTTCTTGACCCCGAATTTGCATCGTACTTATTCGCGTTTCGTCGCCTTATACCTACTTAGTAGGGTCTCCTAATTCTTTAAGACCCTAATGCCAATTTAACAACTCGCGGACTAAGGACCTTGTGAGGAGGTAGAGTACTATTCTGGATAAAAATTTTATTCCTTTCATCATTAGATACCGCGCTAAGCCGGTTGCAATTTTGATAGCACATGGCAAGTGGTAATTAAACGTCAAGCTTCTATGACTTAAAAATTGGCTTTTCTACCTAAGTATGTATACGATACAATTGTCAGACAGACACAAAATTACGCCACCTAATAATGTAAGAATTTGGTTTTAAAAACTAAAACAATCTACACATGAACAGTATTATTGTTAAGAAAGAGTTATCGCAAGAAATACCTGCGTGTATTGCGACGACGCCGACTGCGAGCAGTGCGCGCGCGCAGGCCATCCTTGCGCGGTTGCCGTTGCTTCAGTACTGCCGACGGCGAGGACCCGCGAGAATGGGGGTGGCCACGGGTGCCCACTTCGAGACAACACGACGCGAATCAATGTATGAAATCGATAGCGTTCCGTTGTGCTGTGGAACTTGTGGACGGTTCTAACAGTATTTTTGAACGACTTTGTATTTTTAAAAGAGGTTCTGACTTGAGATGCCCTGAATAGTGGTTTTGACAATACCGAATTCACGCTCGTTATGAAAACGGTTCGCCAACAAAGCACAACATTTATTTTGTACGACTCTACGAATATATGTAGCTCATACTGTGCAACTTTACCATTCTGGCCACGAATGTCCAATTCCTGGAATGTCCATATGCCTCGAATGTCCAATTCCTAGAATGTCCATATGCCTCGAATGCCCAATTTTGGAATCAACTCTGAAATCAATGCAAGAATATACCTGCAATCGCTAAAAATAATACATTTTTGGTACGGAACCCTAATATTGATCTTTCCCTCATAGTCATATCGTATCACTCCTACATCCTATATTTATGTTTTTGACTGATCCAGGCTTTGCTCCTACGCTCACTAGTAAAAGTGGTTAATTAGGCAGAGCAATTCTCCAATAGTTTATACATTCGATCACGTCTTCGATATTGATAAAAATTGATAGGTAAGTAGGTTTCAAGAGTAAGAGGATAGCCAAAATGTCCCAGGAAGTTTTTATGATTCACACCGTAAATTCCTGCAGTTTACTAAAAACATCCTATCCTATACCTACTTATGTCTTACTTCCAATTAATCTAGTAGACATTGCATTAACAAATATTAAGCCGGCAAGTTAACCTAGACCGTTTTAGTACAATGTAACACTAAATGCGTACTTACCCGCGTAATAAGAATGTAGGTTAGGTATTGACGCAACGCATTCACTACCTCCTTTATCGATACCACACCACGGCCTGCATATTCGCAAAAATCATGTAAGGTATCTTAGGCATCTAAGGCATAAGTATACGTACCTAATATACATATTTCAATTTCGTTTATTTCACTCTTATAAGTTAACAGTACTTAAACACCAAGACTTACACGGTAAATATAAATATAAAAGCACAGTTAAAACAAATTTTTAGGTTTTACGTATGTAAGTTACTTACATCCCTTAAGCACTATAGTACCTATTATATCTTCCCAACCTAGGGCTGTATCGACTATAACATGCTTAAAACGAAGTAGGTACCTAACAGCTAATTACAGTCATATGGATATTATGGATAGAGTAAATTTTATCCATTATGGTGTAAAAGAACCTAACGCGAAGCATTTACGATACTTTATTTAGTCAATATTTCTAAGTTCAAACTCTAATTCAGCTACAAGTTGCCCTTCGGTTATCACTAGGCGCATATTTTGCGGCGGGCAGCCTATTGAAATAATCTAAATATCGAATCGAAACTCACGAAACTGTAGCTACAGGCTAATATACACAAAGGCTCTAAAACTCAAAACTTCATTTACTTATAGTACCTACAGGGAAACTTACAAATAGTAAAAACCTATACCAAAACATGGTGTATTATTTTTTCTAAATGCATTTTCTGTATTGCACCATGAGAGTTAATGGTGCCAATACTACCAATCTACCAATGGAACGCAACAAATCCGGATGACGGACATTGATACAATTCACCTACCGTGTGCGCGTGAACATCTTTGTAAGAAAACCACAAGAGCAAAGTCAATGACTACGGTGTGTTAGTGTGCGTGAAGGTGAGATGAACGTGTAGAGCGGGACCGCGAGAGCCTTCGCCGCTCGCGCAGGTACTCCGTCGCCGCCGCCGCCGCGCCGCGCCAGTCCCACACGCGCCCCGCGCGGCCGCGTTCCTTCGCACGGCCACTCTGTCCGCCTCTCGCCGCGTAAACAACACCGTAACCCCAAAACACCTGTACTAAAACATAAACAAAGTGCAACCAGTGCTCTGACAATCTAAGCGACCTGTACCTCTCACTAAACATCGGATCTAGACAAAATAATTGCGCGAATGCCACGGTCCGCGGCCTACGCAGCCGGCGTCCCCTCCTCCGTTCATTCAAGGACCAATGGTTGTATTGAACCCGTGCCGCCTCAGCTTTCGCGTGTGCGCAATCTGTGCCGTTTTTGAAATGAATCACATAAACAGCACCCGGCCTCTCTGAGCTGATGACAGTCTGAGAATCGGCTCCAACGACAATGTCAATCAATCAAAATGCGACTCAGTTCAACAAACAGAAACAGCAACAGCAACTAGGTAAACAGGGCCCGGAACCGGTCAACTTTCCACCGCGGTATCATCCGCCTCCGCCGTCCGCGGCCGGTCCCAAACTAGCCACTATTGACCCGTCCGCGAAGGAGTACAAACCTCCTTACGTAGGGAAACCTGCGGATCCCAATAAAATACAATATCCGCTAGGAGCCCAACCCGTTGCTTATCCGGGAGGATCGATTCCCTTTTCGAAGTATCCCCAAGGATACCCGATAGGGTACCCTCAAGCGCCGGGAGCTTTACGTGTTTTGCGACCTCCGGGGGAGGTGGTTACGAAGGCGATAGTCCACGAGCCCGGGCAGCCCACGGCCCGCGCGCGTAGCGCGGACGACACCCAGCGAGTACAGCGAAACCTTGAGGAGGAGCAGATCCACAGGAGATCAGCTGATATGCTCAAATTTACTAAGCGAGTAGAACCGGATGGGCCCCGAGCTTCGACGGACCAGCGTCGTCAAATTCAGACACTATTGGACGAAATAAAAGCATTGAAAGACGCTAACAGAAGATTGAGCGACGATAATCAGGAGCTCCGTGATTTGTGTTGTTTTTTAGATGATGATCGCCAGAAAGGAAGAAAGTTAGCACGCGAATGGCAAAGATTCGGCAGATACACGGCGTCAGTGATGAGACAAGAAGTTTCGGCATATCAAAGTAAACTTAGGGAACTTGACGACAAACAACAGGAACTGATAAGAGACAATTTAGAGTTAAAAGAATTGTGCTTGTACTTGGACGAGGAGCGAGAGAGGAGCACATGTGTGAATTGCGGACGAGCGGCAGGCCGGGAACGAGACGACGGCGACGGCAGCAGCAGCGGCACCAACGCCGAGGAGGTGCGCGCGCCCGCCGCGCCCGTTACGCACCCGCAGCTGGCGGAGCGCACGGTGCAGTACGTGAGGGACCTGGAGCAAAAGGTTCGGCGATTGGAGGCAGAGAAAGGCGTCAACGGCGGCATCGGCGAGCGTCCCGAAGCGGTCGTGCGTGCGTTGCAAGTGTTAGAAGTCAGAGAGCGAGTGGAGAGAGAAAGAAGGAGGCCAGCTCCCGACTTAGACTCTGGCGAGCAAGCCCTCGTACGAGAAATGTGCAATGTGGTATGGGGTAAACTAGAGGATGCCCCGCCACAAGCGCCTCCACGATAAAAAGTCTACAAAAGTTGACTACTAAAGTTTACAACAGTACAAATCAAATGTATACGCGAAATACTGTTACCCGCCGGAGTTTGATTGGAATCTGACTGTATATCGAGGTCACGGCGAGATCGGAGGGGTCTCGTGACCCACAAACTACAGATTGTAAGGTTGACCTTGTTTACTGAATGTAAGAGCGGCGGGATTTTGTTAATGAAAACGTTTGCTTGTTGATGTGATGATGCTTGCCGAGATGAATAGAAATCTTATGAGAAACCGAAAAGTACAAATCTATAGAAATCGTGTTACAAAACTAGGAAGTGTTAAGTTATTGTCATACTTGAGTATTCTTGAAGCCTACATTTTCTAATCGTGAATTCCTATTTTGTCGCTGCAGTATCTGACATACCTACCTACCTGCGTATTTGCTACTACAGCATTTTTAGGTATGCAATGCAACTATGCATAGTAATAAAATTATTATTTTAAATGCATAGCGTAGATAGGAATTATCGCTTACTTATGTTAGCTTTTGTATTTTATTAGGTATATTGGTTCTGTTAATTAAAATATTATTGAGGCTAAAAAATATTGGCTGATTGTAACGGCCAATACGTAACTATTCTCCTACATGTTTTAAATTCAAGCTTAGAAAGTCGGTTTTTGCCTTACTTAGCAATTATACCGCAGTCAATAGGTAAACCAGATTTTGTTATAGGTAAAGGTGACAAACACAGGGACAAGAAGATCACTATAGATTCACCATACATTTATTTGGGCGAGATTTAATAAACTATTCATACGAGTAATAAAATGTACCTACATATCTCACACTAATTCCGTTTCATATTATTAATAGCATTTACATGGAATTTGTCCTAAGTAATCATAATAGTATATTGCCCCCCTATTTTCTTGAGGGGGAGCCTATTATCTTGAGTCATAATATTCATATCTTATCATACCAAAATTTCACGAGATATTTTGATAGAAATCTCAGTATACCTATATTAGCTCAGTAGCTTTTATTCGCCCAAATTTATAGTGATTGCTCGCCTCGAACTACTATGTTCTTCTTACCCCGTCTATCACACCTTATCTACCTATGAATGTGTATTTAGATAAATATGGTATGTGATCTGATTGAATACGCTCACTTTGTCAGCACTATTGCATTTTTCTAATAAAGTTATGTTAATGTTATTAATTTATTACTCAAATTATTAGTTGTGCCTAAATTTAATAAATTATTTGAGGTTTACTTTTTATTACGAGTTTCATTATTATACGAAGTTTTGTTCCCGCCCTGTTAACATGGAATTACATAACATAAAGAATAAGAGTAAGGTACAGCGGGACAAATCTCGACTGGGGGTCAATTATAAGTAATCCATTTTTTCCATTATTACACTATGATGTTGAGTTCTACATGTAGATATCCACTGAACACGCCTAACATATATAACCGGTGGACACTCTATTTAATAATGCAAACATTGTAAAACATGGAAAAAATGGACCAGTTACATTTGCCCCCCAGTCGAGATTTGCCCCGCTGTACCTTAGTTGAAAATGGACCCCCAGTCGTAATTGGCCCGCTGCACTGCACCTTAAGAGGATACGGTAGCGATAATGATAAATGGAAAGGAGCCCCCCTTTCAACTTGGGAATTTTAGTTAAATATACAAGTGTTATTATTATTAACTAGATTTATCGAAAAAAAAATGTCCATTTTAAGAACAACTCGGTCAAAAGATATTTCAAAAAAATCTTTAAAATCGAGGTTCCGCTCTCGACTCTTTCCTCCTTCAAAACTTCATCAATCGGAACGAAATTTGAGAATCTGAATAACAATGAAATAATCTATGTCGGACCGTTTAGCTTTTTTGGTTAATTGTTACCAATCTTTGAGTATCACACCTTTCTAATGGTAAAGACCGTTTTTGGAAATTTTTGATTGGCTCTAGAATCTTTAAAAAGCAGAATATCTAAAAAATCAAAACGGTCCGACACAGATAAAAATAGTAACAATCTGTGTTGAAAAAATCATTGATCTTCAAAAACCTTTTAACTGAGTTGTTCTTAATGGACAATTTTTTTTCGATAAATCTAGTTATTAACACTAGTATATTAAACTAGAATTCCCTAATTGAAAGGAGGGCTCCTTTCCATTTTAGCATTTTCGCTCCTGTATCGTCTTAATACCTACGTACAAAATTGTAGGTTTTAGACTTATAATTTTATTGTACCTTACTTACAAAATTGTAGGTTTAGAGAAGTTTAATTTTAAGTTGAGACAGCCAAAGTATATGGAACAGCCACTTTTTATTTGCGATTGGGGTCCCGAAATTTCACCAGTGAAATAAACGCAGATAACTAAATAAACAGCCCGTGTCTGCAGCCTGCTGGCTCTCTATGCAGACTATGCTTACAATGGCTCGTTAAAGTAAAACCCTGATATAGTATAATTTCATAAGTCAAGGCGCATTACCAATATTTGTTCATATCGACGGATGATAAGCAAGTCGCTAATTACAAAAATCATATTAAACAAGAATCAACCTTGTTTTGATACTACTTCGGCTCACGATGTCTCTGAACTTGATGTAATACTTAGTGACTTTTGCTTATAATACCTATTTTAACCCTTTTCCAAGGATAGTACCTACGACTCATCGCCCATGCCCCGTAGCCGAATGGCATTTCTGCGACAAGAAACGCCACCGAAACGTAGTCTGGCTATATCGCGCCAATACGCAAGAGCGATAGAGACATAGCTACGAAAGAGATATTATCGTGAGCGTTTGTGCATTTGGCTACGCACGCAGGTACGTGTCAACGCGATTTACACTCTAAACACTGCAATTCATGTGCAATAACCTAACCACAAAATTAAAATTTTGAAAAAATCCCCGACTGCGACATCAGTAGACCGATTTTCATGAAACGTGGCTAAGAACATTCCCGACTAACTCAGCTTTCAAACAAAAAAAAACTACATCTAAATCGGTTCATCCGTTCGGAAGCTACGATGCCACAGACAGACACACACACAGAAAGACAAACAGACAGATAGACAGACACGTCAAACTTATAACACCCCGTCGTTTTTGCTTCGGGGGTTAAGTCACTCGCCTTCTAATCTCAAGTCAGACAAGTCAGTCAAATCTATTGCCAAAAGATCACTATTTAGGATATTATACGTTGAATTTATATGTATAAAACTTTCTAGATTGCCGGGGCCTGGAAACGGGTTAAAGTTCTACTTCGGTACTTACGTAAAGTCAAAATCATATGAAATATAAGGTTTATTAGCAAAGCAACTCGCTACTCCTTGGGCTGCGCCTCCTCGAGGAACTGCTTGCGGTGCAGCAGCCAGGAATCAGCGTCGTCGCCCTCGTGCTCGGCCAGCATGGGCGGCGGCTCGAACTGCAGCACGTCCGTGGCCACGCTCTCGTCCGTCAGCGACGGCAGCGAGTCGTGCACCGGCAGCGGCACCGCCTCGGGCGGCAGGAACTCCGACATGTATGCCGTCACGTTGCGGGCTCGCCATACCGCTATTTTGCCTGGAATTGCGACCATGCTATAGGCGGCTGCACAGCTAGAGTATACATACATATACTAAGCAAAGTTTACAGCGATTTTGACGGCCTATTTTTTTGGCATACTCTTGAGGAGACTAGCCAAAGGCGAAGACGTGGCCTACGATGGAGTGAGCTCGTCAAGAAGATGCCTGTTCACTCTTGATTTTCAAATCAAGAATGAATGAATGAAGGTCTCGTTTGCATCGACATTAGTCTAAACGTCAAACATTCATGAAGATGATAACTTCATTGCTTAAACCTTGCGCAGGCGGGGCTATCATATCATAATCGTTGCCAACAATGCCAACTTATCTCTGGCTAAGTCTACTATATGTATATCGGAGCATAGCTAGATAGTAAAACGTATATATAAATGTCACGTACCTACGACGTGTTGTACCTACGGCTCGGCTTTATAGAACTCGACGAGACAGTAATTATATTTACCTTTTGTTTCGTCAAATTCCTCCTCCTCCTCTTCTCCCACGGGCTCTTCCTTGTCCACTTTCTCCTTTTCCTCCTCGCCTTCCCCGAGCTCTTCTAGCGCCGGATCCTTGATGAGCAAATAGAACCCGTGCTGCATACAGTTGGTATCGAACACGAAGCAGCCCGGGCCGCGGGGCACGCCCTTGTACCAGGAACCATGGAAGCGTACACGAGGGTACAAGATCTGGCCAGGACCTTCCATCCGGCCCTCAACCCAAGTGCCCATGAATTTGACTTGGTATTCATTGAACAAGTAAGTTCCCAGCCCATGGCGCTTCCCCTTGAACCACGCGCCCTCGTATATGTCCCCGTTGGGGTAGTAGTAGGCGCCGAAGCCTTGCTTCTGGTCGTGCCGCCAGTCGCCCTCGTACCGCGACCCGTCGGGGTACGTCATTGTTCCGACG
Organism: Leguminivora glycinivorella; assembly: GCF_023078275.1. Taxonomy (NCBI): domain Eukaryota; kingdom Metazoa; phylum Arthropoda; class Insecta; order Lepidoptera; family Tortricidae; genus Leguminivora; species Leguminivora glycinivorella. The sequence goes on from NC_062971.1 coordinate 26,709,662, forward strand.
CCGTATTTCATCGCTCGACGCCATTCGCCTGCAGGTAATGTGAAGGCAAAATGAAGGATTGTTGCAAACTCTAAGACGTTCCAAGTAGGAGTAACTTTCTAGTTTTTAACGACTGGTCTAAATCCATAGTAACTACTATAGAGCGTATATCCAAAACTTTCATTCTACTCCTTAGTAAACTTGTAACCTACGAAGACAATCGACCCTAGCATTATTTCGCCAATGTATTCACATTGGCACTATGTCTGTACAAGATCTTTAACTGACTTTATTTACCTTCGTACCGCGCTCCGTTCTTGAACACGTACAGGCCCTTGCCGTTCCGCTGTCCGCGGCAGTAGCAGCCGGTGTAGAAGTCGCCGTTGGGCAGCACGGCCCAGCCCTCGCCGTGCCGGTCGCCATCTTGGTTACGTTGCCCTACGTATATCTGTTCAACAGATCATTGTATATAACCAAGTGCTTATGACTATGTATGCACACTAATCATATATCTATGTTCCTTATGAGGGCGATCATGTGCAATTGTGCATCTGCGGCACACGACCCCGGTTCAAACCCCTAACCAGCTGGCTCGGGTTTCATGACGGTGCTGCCCTCTTTACGCATTTGAACTAAAATTTATGTTATTATTATTGTTTGTTTAATGAATAATTCATGATTATTCGTATCTACGTTACTACTTCCTACTCAAGCTACATGACTAATTTCTAGACACCTTCAATAAGTTAATAAATATATAATATAAACACATGCTACACACATCTGCACTAGATATTAATGGAATATAAATAAGACTTACTCCAATAGTGTCCTCATCTTCACCTCTCTCACCTTTTTCTTCTGGTTCTGGCATTGGGCTTAACTTTTATTCAAAATTTAATCAATACATTTGCATGTTTTTAAAGTTGTCAATTTGACTTTTATGACAGATGCATCATTTTGTTATTGATGTCAGCCAGTGCCGACATAGAAATCAATGATTATCATAATTGGAAATAGGAAAACTTATTAGTAATTTTAAAAGTATATAAATATTAATACCTAGTACCAAAACATATTGTATATTTATTCCGGTCACCTATAATGTTTGGCATTTGATAGATCCATGTTAAAGTTAAGAGTAGTCTCATTAAAATAGGGCATAATTATCAAATTTAAACTCTGAAAGGTATTCTGTATGATCAAAAATTTATTTACATAAGAATAATGCTATTTATCACTAACCATACTTACTAGTAATATAGTAACAACATGATACATGCATGTTAACTATTACTATTTCAAACCCCTTAGGTCACAAATAGAATTAAGACAAAACAAGTAGACCAAACTGTAGCTCATTTATGCCACAAGCAACTAAAATAGTATAAAAATACGAAATTCTCTAATCATGTTGTCACAACATATATTTATTACAATAATGCTTAAGTTTGAGCATTTGCCGGAGGATTATTATTTGACGCCGCATTGTTATTTTCAAACGTAGTCTTATTTTTCAGCAAGTACGCAGCCAGGTAGTTAATAGGATCTGGTGGGCGCTCCTTAGCCAGCGCCGAGAGCCCCTGGAGTAAAATGGGAACCACAGTCTGGTCCAGGTACTGCCTTGTTGGTAATGCATTGAGATCTATGCGAGATTTCCGACTAGCATTTGTTTCTGGTTCTTTTTCCATTGCAATTATCTTCTGAAAGTAAGAGAGGTATTTATTCAGTCACACATTCTAGTGAATAATGAGAAATGGCGGAAGTTAGTTGCAATATTATCGTCATGTAGCTTGTAACTTATAGCTAACTCTCGATGGCCTTACTTAAGCGCAATATATGCTTAAGTTCGTTTATTTTGCTAAATTTCTCAGCTTGAATTATTTCCAAGGCCAATTGGACTGTAAAATATAATCATACAATTTGACCATAACTGTTCATAAGAACCGGGTGAGAGTTACGAGAAAATCCAGACATACAAAAGCAAATTGCCCGAGTCAAACTATAGACGTACGCTGAAGCTTCGGTCAATTAAATGTGCTAGTTCTATAGTTTACAAAACAATACGAATAAGTAATTATTACGATTCTAACCTTTACGGAATCCGGTATTTTGGGCGGGGGTTGCTCTTCTTTAACGGCTTCTTGATTCGCTTGCAAGGAATTACCGGACATCGGTTGCAATTATATATTATACATACAATTACTGCAATATTTATAATTCTATGAAGGAATGCACTCGAATCGAAGCTCGTAATCGTAACAAAATAAATTTTGTTTGGCTCTTTTGGCAGAAGAAGAACGTTTTCCTTTCTTTCGACACCTAAGCTACGATATGTCATATTGTTTTTTGACGGCGAAGCCACCAATGCCAAGACGCCACAGATAACAATAAGGATCGAATTTCTTGCTGCATGTTGGCAGCATCATACTGAAGTCTACATAATATTATACTCCGTCAAGCTGTTTCCATTACTTGAAAAAAAAAGTGGCAAATTTAAATAAATGTAGGAGCGAATAATGATTATCGTGACCGGTTATATTTTGGGCTATATTTTGTCAGACCCAAAACGTAGTGCTCTTTGCACGGACCTATCATTTCGCTTAATGATCTTGTCAGGAGAAAAAGTACATGTAATATTTTTTTATATAACTATCTTTGATGCTCACCGAATATATACTTTGTCAAACAAGTCTGTCAGTAAATAAGAACAAAAAACTATATGCATCCTTTTCTTTAGGGTGCTATAGAAAAGGATAGCTATAGTTTTCTTTGTTCTTATTTACTGACAGACTTGTTTGACAGAGTATATATCTCGGATCCATTTAAAGCCTGACCATAACTATATTCTGTCAAACAAGTCTGTCAGTAAATAAGAACAAAGAAAACTGTAGGTATCCTTTTCTCCAAGAATCTTATATACATACTGGATGTTGCACGCCGAACATTACTTTGAAGCCAGAAAATTTGACCTTGAATTACGTCACGCCGGTCTTGCATCTCTTTCTTTAGGGTGTCCACGATTAAGCATACATTAGGAATATCCCGCGGAATTTGACGTATTACGTTTATACGACTGATTGATTTTGTAATTTATTAAATTCAAATCCGATCAACCGTTTTATCACGAACGTGAACATCCATCCTCAAAAACTCAAGTAAAAGGTAAAAAATTACTAATTTGTCCATAATTTGTCAGTCGTCAATAAGGTCCATTTCTATTCTGTTTATTAAAGCATGCAATGGAATATATATTTTAGTGTTTCGGTCACTTTAAACCATCACAATAATATTTTGGTAGTAACTACTGGGAAAACTAATCCCAGTAGCTATCAACCCCCGGTGTGGTAATTAACAATGTGGGGAAAATCCCAGTAGTTAGGACAGGTAAAAACTTGGTGGTAACTAGTGGGAATAGCCACAAAAATATAAGGGAAGTATTTGTCAATGGGGAAATAATGAAATACTAGGACGTTTTAAAACAGTATCTTTATTTTTAAGCGCCGCCCCAAATCTCAAGGAAGGTGGTTCTCAATTCGTACGTATTTCAATTCTCTTCGCATGTATATATGTATCTCAATTTAATGTTTATGCCACGACGACCGGTCTGGCTCAGTCGGTAGTGACCCTGCCTGCTAAGCCGCGGTCCTGGGTTCGAATCCCGGTAAGGGCATTTATTTGTGTGATGAGCACTGATATTTGTTCCTGAGTCATGGATGTTTTCTATGTATATAAGTATGTATTTATCTATTTAAGTATGTATATCGTCGCTTAGCACCCATAGTACAAGCTTTGCTTAGTTTGGGGCTAAGTTGATCTGTGTAAGGTGTCCCCAATATTTATTTATTTATTTATTTATATCTCCGTCGTTACTGGACCGATTTTTAAAATTTCTTTCTGTGTCATAATCTTCAGGCTTAAAGTGCAAATCTGCAAATTGTCGAACGCTCTGAAACATTTCCTTTTATCGGTACAATCGACAGCCAACGCTGCCTCCTTCCTTCATCTTTTGGAACACTGAAAAGTTTGATATTATTCATGTTAATTGTAAAGACATAAACAATAAAGTTGGTATTATTATACTGTGATATGAACTATGAACATAGAAACCGTACCAAGTTGATAGATTTAGCTCAATTCAATAAGAGTAAATACCATGCAAGAAAAAAGATTGGTCACCCTAGTCGTAAAACCACACATAGCATTATTTTTCTTTTAAGGTCATATTTATCGTTCTAAACCTATTCGTGGGAATTTTGATATAATTTGAGACAATGAAAACAATATAATGATAAGAACTAACCAAGATTACAAGCAAAATAGCAGAAAATTATTATTTTTTTATTATTAGTGTTCCCATAGTACGCAGGAGGTAAATACCGGAGAAATAAGGTTTTTGATTGAGTTTTTTTTCGTATAATACAAAGAAAAGTAAGTCAATTTGATTGAAGAATGTTTTATACGTTTTTTTTAATAACTTATCTGGCAATACATCACAGTGTTGGAATGAGATAGAACATAGGAGTAAAGGTGAATGAACCTGGCTTCAACTCATTGGTCGGCACGCACTATCCAGAGATATATATAAAATTCTTGCTTTTCTCTAGCACCCTAAAGAAAAGGATGCATATAGTTTTCTTTGTTCTTATTTACTGACAGACTTGTTTGACAGAGTATATATGACTTCGCGCCATGTAGCGGAATTTCATGAGAATTATTTTCTTCTTACCAAGGACGATTACATGGTTCTTGTTCTTACTAAACTGAATGAAGCTAGGAACATACTACGCGGACGTCCGTCGTAAAGCTAGGAACACACTACGCGGACGTCCGTCGTAAATCGACCGCGGACGGGAATCTGGACAATGGAAATACACATAACCGTGCAAACTATCGGTCGACGGACGCGGACGTGGCCTTGAGCGCACGGACGTCCGATCGAAATCTGGCTCTCTGGATGTTTTGTTCCGTGCACACTGATAGGTCGCGGTCGCGGTCGTTTTACGACGGACGTCCGCGTAGTATGTTCCTAGCTTAAATCGACCGCGGACGCGACCGATCAGTGTGCACGGAACAAAACATCCAGCGAGCCAGATTTCGATCGGACGTCCGTGCGCTCAAGGCCACGTCCGCGTCCGTCGACCGATAGTTTGCACGGTTATGTGTATTTCCATTGTCCAGATTCCCGTCCGCGGTCGATTTACGACGGACGTCCGCCGCGTAGTGTGTTCCTAGCTTGAGGAGGCAAACTGACATTTTAACCCGCCAGGCGGCGCCTGTGCAAGTGCCCAACGTGCCCAATATTGCCCAAGCATGTCACTGTCATTCTTATGTGTGAGAGAGAAAAAAAAATATCTTCTCGCTCTTACGTATGAAATTCTTTATCTGTGCAATGGACTAATAGGGTGGCGCCATCTGTCATAACCTTTGAGTGTGCGGATGGCGGTTTATGAGGCATTAAACCGCAATCCGCGGATTTCTTGTATAATATCAGGCCGGACATTTTGCTGTCTGCACGGACACGGATGCATCTACGTTGGCTGTGTATTAACAATAGCTTATTGTTGGTAGGTTGGTAGCATGGGCTTACTGTCACTTTCATCAGTAGCTATCCAAGACATATATAACTCAGTATAGACAGATAAAGTCTTAAGAAAAAAACGTACCTCAGTACCATACAGAAAAAGGTACGGTGGCCTAGATGGCATTACACCTTTGGGGTACGCTCAGCTAGATGGCGCTAATATTAATATTTGACATTTTAAAGCATATCAAGCTAAGAATATGGGCCAAATTGTCAAAACTGAGGTTCAAAAGTTTCAAGCCTGTGTCAAGAGATGGCAGTCTATGCACTGCGATTACACATTTTACTTCGACAGTAACTCTCTATAATACTCGATCCTCTTTGGTAGCTATTAACACACGACCGCACCGCACACGATCTTGAAACTTTGAGATCGAGCGAGTAAAAAATTACTCTTTCTCGCTCTCACACATATTACGTGGATGACTTTGGTCGTAACACGTAGTATCTTCTTAGTAGTTTGTGGTCGTAACCATACGACTGTAACCAATGTGATTATGGACTAAGAGCCCAGAGCCGCCAGACCTTCCTCATTAATTTCTCAAGGATGAAACTTGGGATGATGTAGAGTGCGTATCGACGTTTAATGTCTGCAACTCTGCATATTGCCTGTAGTTCGGCTCCTTGCCATCTTTTTGCTATAAGGTTTTTTTAGGGTTCCGTATTAAGCAGTAACTTTCCTTACATTTTCAAGGCAGATTTTTATATACATAATTATGTGTTAGAAAATACTGTTAGGAACTGATAATCATCATATCATCTTAAATTATACAAATGTAGCCAATCTATCATGATAGAGAGGGTGTCATATAATGACGCACAGCGGTAGGGCACAGCCACTATTGAGGATTAGCAAGAGGCAAGCATTTTTGTCAGGCAGACGAGCCTCACCAGAGGCAGCACGCTCTGCCGAGGGGAATTGCACGGGCTGCCTCAGCTGAGGCAAGCCTATATTGGATATTGGACGGCTGATCACTCGCTGCTGCTACAAGGTGTGGTGTGAACAATTTTCCATTTCTCTAAGCTCCCTGAGCAACATAAGGAAAATTCTGTATTTAAAAAAATAAGTTTTTAATTCTATGGAAGCTTCCGTATGACTAAATTAAACGAGAAATAAATAAAAAATTAAACACTTAGTCATGATTTATTCAAAAAAACCTTACAATAGCAAACAAATATTTTTACAGTCCACACAATATACACATTACCTACATCTGTGGTTACCAGTTATTATTATAAATAGTTTAATCAACCAATCACTATATAATATTATTTTTTATTCTAATATTATCACCACAAATAAAGATTCAGATTCAGAATCTGAATCTTATCACCACAAATAAAGGGTAGCTAAGTACCTACTTAATTCTGAAATTCTGAGGGTAGTGACATAAAAATGGCTGATCAGACTATCTATAACTTATCTATTCAAATTCATGAAATCAAACAACAGAAACACCGTCATTGAAATTTAATAAATGCGCTTGGAATAATTTCTGGTCTAACGCTACAATTGAAGATTTATATTATAAATGTAGCCGTAGGCTTACAGTAGTTACAAAAATTTACGGATTTCAAGTACCGGGATTTAACAGCAGAAGGAAACAATGATTGAAAAAAAAATACGCTTCTCACAAATACTTACCTACTAATGTTAAACGACAATCAGTGAATAAGTATTCATAAAATGTCTATGTACTGTACTACACAGTATTTTTGAGACGACGGTGTCAGTTCACTCAATTAATAAATAATAACCCTTTTAAGTATCCGATGGTGAAACAAAATTTAGGAACCTATTGTTTGTCAAAACTATTAAGAGGGTGTTAGCAGAATTCTAAATTTCTAAAAATAGTTTCCGTATAAAGCATGGACGCCAAGCACAAAGAATATCGTACATTGAACCGCCTGTTCCTTCTCTATACGATGGACATTTGGTTTCCATGTCGCACAGGAACATTGAAGGCCGACATTATCGTCGGCTGCCACAGTCTCGGCCCATTTTGGCGGAGATCGAGATCTTGGCTCGATTTCGGCCGAGAATAACGAGACCGAGATCTCGGTTATATGTTAGGACAACAGTACAAAATTATTCCTGCTATAGAAATAGAAACAGGCTGTTCATTGTATGAAATTGGTAGGGGTCCTTACTTTAGTGGTAGTTGAAAGGAAGTTTTAAGCTAAGTTCTAAGGTAGTGCGGCGGGGGCGGCGGCGGCGGCGCGGGGCGCAGTCGGGGCCCGCGCTCCAGCTGCCGGCGCCACGACGCCATGGCCTCGCTCAGCGACCACAGCTCCGACAGCAGCGAGAGGTCTAGCTGCCGGAGGCTCGCCTGGAACCAATAAAAACAACCAGTTTAATTAGGTATAAGTATCATACGTAGGTATAATTAGTTGGAGAATCCATGCATTGATGATCTAAATCGTAAAATTAAACTTGACACTGATATTCAAGTAAAAAAACAGAAGGATCCCGGCTGTCTACATATCACGGAAGCACCTAGTGGGGCTATTGGCGATGGCCCGTTATCATCTTCTAAAGAAATAAAAACTAAACGCGTCCCACTTCGGATTGAATGAAAACTGCATTTATGCCTCGTATCTAAGCAGGGTGCCGGTTACGGGAACTTGTTTACCAGTTAGCTTCCAGCGCCATTTTGCTCTTTGATTATTTACCTACAGTTGTGTGTAGTGTACTTCGCTGTGGTACTTCATAATTTTCGCCTCATAAGACGTTAATCTGTTTACATAAGCTACGAAGATGAACAACATTGATGACGAGGATTTAATTAAAGGTTTTCTCCATCTAGTATGCGAATATTTCCAAATAAATATTAGTAGAAAAGTAGAAAATATAAATAGAACGCGACGCTTAATTATTATTGGGCGGATCCGATTTGCATTTCCAATAGTTTTAATTATGGGCACCGCAAAATCTTTTACAGATCAGTAATCATTTCATGATTAGTTCCGAAGTCATCAGACTCCACTTTCCTATTCTGTCTCGATTGCCTAATGGCCTTTGGAGACGAACATAATTTACCTATCAAATGATTCACGAATGATTTGCGATTTTTCAAGCACGATTTGACGAAAATCTTCTTTTGTATAGTAATCAATGTGTCAGGGTGAAAGGTTTCGATATTACATAGTGAGAACTAAGGTTAGGGACAAGATGACCGGAAAAAAAAACACAATGTTATACAGGGCCTGTAAATTCTACAGAGTACAGTTGCCAAACGATAACCTATCAAACACACATGATACAATATTATATTTTTCTTCTTGTGAACTCATTTACAAGTATAATGACGGTATAATAGTTAGTCAGTGTTATTGAAAGAGTCATGTAATTTAATATACCTATTGGTAGTACCGTTATCACCGATAAGCAAATGACAATAATGGCCGTACGGCCTTCGCGACGATTGCGTTAGCATGGAATGCAGTGCGATCACGACAAAATGTGGGCCACACAAATAACTGAACTGCTTATTGATACCTTACACCAGCCAATAATATAGACTATCACTCAATACGAGGTTACATTCCTCCAACGCGAAGTAAATCTGAATTGTCCTATTAATTTAATATTATAACCTTTGTGAACTGAAATAGATACCATACACTAAAGAAAACGCGATCAAGCCCACTGGTGGCGAAGCCGGGAATCGAACCTGGGTCTCCAGCTATCGCGGCTGACGTGTTCGACCGCTACACCACCCCGACCGCCGTGCCGCCGCTTTTTCTTTAGTGTATGGTATCTATTTCAGTTTATAATTTATATATAGTAGTGTTACTACTTAAAAAACAAATAAAAAATATTTAAGAAAATAATTTGATTTGTTTCCTACATCCATTATTATTAACCTTTGCTTCAAAGTTCAATAGCAGCACTCCATTTCACTAATCCAATGAACATTCAATCTCTTGATAAAATATCGTGAACAAGACATCATTCAAAAGTTTCAAAACATATATTATTATTAAGGTCAGTGCGGGCAAGACCGGCATAGTTTATTTGAAATAAAGTTTGAGTGGATAAAACTCTATAATTAATGCAGTCTGGCGTAATGCGCATGGTCCTATGGGATAGCAAATATTATATTTTACAAAGCTTTTACAGTATTTTGGTGAAATAAGGTACTTTTAAGTGATAAAAATCAATTTTTTTAAGGCTCGGCGGGTTGACCGTTCTCCCGCGATGAGCACGGAAAGACCGTCTAGTGCTTGTTGTCGCGTAATTTCATATGAGACTAGGTTCCAAAATCATGATCATTGTTATTTTACGTAATAACGGGCCCAGAATGTGCTAGATAATTATTAAAATAACGTTGAAATTTTGAACATATAAGCATTTTTCTATTTATAAGGCAAGACCGGCATATGTCCCGTAGATGGGGTTCATAACCTTTTCTTTTCAGGTCCAGATATTGCATAATACTGTTTTTCCAACGAACACCAGCGAATACAATTTAGTCACGATGTTACAGGCTCATATAAATCCAACTACTTATCTGTTTTTGAAACTATGTTATTAAGAAAACGTAATAGGATATTAAGATACGTGAATTAGTTTGGTAACATTTCTTAGCAATGCTTGGTTTTGCTTTAGTCACTACAGTTTATATGAATGAATGCGTTATTTTTTTTTTCATCATACTCGCACACTAAATGTGATTTTGCATGCAGGCGGAGCGTGAGTTATAGAAAAATCGTTCTCCCAAGGGAGTTATGAAATTTCTAGTACTGTATTCAATTTTTTTTTATCTTTTTACATATTTTTATATTGCAAGTGTGATGAAAAACATTGTGTGTAACTCGGGGAGTATGAATATTACAAACTCGAGTCTTTAAATCGCTCTGGCATGCCGTCGCGATTTAACTTACTCTCGTTAGTAATATTCAAGTTCCTTCCCTTGATGCACAATGTACTATTAAATGCTAAATAAAAAAATACTACCCACTATTTATCCATTACAGCCTTTGTTAAAATACGTCAAATTGGCATTGTTGATACAAAGTTATTTTTTTTACAAGGGCATTTTAAAGTCGTTATTTAATCGCAAGTAGGCTTAGTTCTGTTCACCACTTATAATTCTTCACAACTATATCATTTTTATTTAATACTTTCGAATGATATTAGTAACACCATACGAATCATTACCAAAACTGTATTTCGAAGTTAAAATCAAAAACGGTACAATTATCATAAGCCAAAAACGTACTTATATATTGATATTGTTTACACTCGACTTATTTCCAATAAAGCCTAAAAAGGGTTGGCAACTCCTTGTTTATCGTATGCCGGTCTTGCCTTTCTCTTTTATGCCGGACTTTCTGAGTAGGCACAATTTCTAAGTTACATATTTCAGAACATAAAACAAGAAATTGAACGCGTTTTGAGTAGATTAATAGTACTAGTCAGAAAGAACGGTTATTAAATGAGTACGTTACATATATGATATACAAATATTCCGACTGCTTCTATTTTATTCTATTTTTTTGCGGAACCATGTTGAACTCGATGCTCGAGTTCGAAACACGAATCAAGTTTATTGTTAACTAGTGTTCGTCTTAGGGATATGTATTGAAGACCAATGGCTTAAGGATGAAAAACTGATATACCTTCGGAGGTGTGAGAGGCGTAGATATATAAACACAAAAGTTATAGTCAATAGACGGTCTTTCCGGGTAGACGGTCTTCCCCACACTGACCTTACCTACTAAACCAAATCATCGCAAGTTTGTGATGTGGGTGGATGTAGTTTTGCAGTTTAGAAGTCTGAAATCCGTATTTGTCGATAATATGTGAGGCCTCATGAGCGCAATTCAATTCAAGGCAGATCCTAAATCAGAAAACGGTAGAAGCGGGTACTCGATCCCTCAATTTCCCAGAATGATTTGCAAACCGATTTAATGGGAGCGGCGGCGTTCAATATAAGCCAAGTAGGTACGATCGGCCTCGAAAGCACCCAGCTATTTTTTAACCCCCGACACAAAAACGATGGGGTGTTATAAGTTTCACGTGTCTGTCTGTCTCTCTGTCTGAGTGTATGTCTGTCTGTGGCATCGTAGCTCCCGAACGGATGAACCGATTTAGATTTCGTTTTTTTTTGTTTGAAAGCTGAGTTAGTCGGGAGTGTTCTTAGCCATATTTCATGAAATCGGACCACTATGTAACGGTCGGGGGTTTTTCAAAATTTTAATTTTGTGGTTAGGTTATTACGATATTTATTAAATTATCACAGATACCATATGAAACTTCCAAATTGAGAAAAATAATTTGAGACATGGTCGAGTCTTCAAAATAATAATTATAAGTATTATAACGATCTCATAAAATTTGCTACTGATTGCGTTATTCAGGTTAAATAATAAAAACAATGTCTGTGTGGCATTGGCTTAATAACCCAACAAAGTGACTGTCGCCATTGCTTCTCTTGCTCAATGGTCAACCATCGTAATAATGCTAAATAAATATTTATTAAATCGAAAAGGCAGTGCATTGCATGTTTGGCCCGAAGTCGTGCGTTAGCATAGCTGGCTAATAATCAGTGGTTCGCCCACATAATAAGGCGCCTCTATCATTAGTCTAACTAGTTTTCTTTGGAGCTTGATGATTAGTGGAAAAGTCGAGTTTCTCAGCATTACAGAGATTACTGATAAGATCTCTATCGTACCGGTCCTTATGGTTATGCTATGAATCAAGCCCTGGGGTGTTCTGTGAGCCCTGCCTAATAGGAAGATATAATACGCTATTAAAACGCGTCATTTAATATGATCCTGCGGATATCCCTTCCCATTACGTACATTAGGTATAGCCATTAGAAACGTTCAGTTCGTGTCTAACTGGGCCGCTTGGGAGAAGTAAATTTACAATTCAGGCAAAAGAAGAAAAATATGGTTTCCGCCCGTCCATTGCTGCATCCATAATACAAATTCCGATCTCACTTTTTATTTCCATATTTTGTGTAAAAAGTGTCTAATTATAGAAAAGATAGATCGCAAGGTATTATTAGGAAGACTATATCCATACGAAGTTTCACTTGACAGTGAAGTAAAGATAAACTTTCACATTTTATGCAATTAATTCTGGAACCAAGTAGTTACTATGTTTATTTACTGTCATAATCTTATAATTCATAATCTATAATGTTGCGATCGAGAAAAGCGGGAAAGTGGTGGTGTCAGGCTCCACCGGAGATGGAGGCAGTGAGGCTTCACAACCGATCAATTAGTGTTATCATTCCACTGATTAATATTACTGCTGACAGAGAAACGGTGGGACGCGTGAGAGAAATTGATATTAGATATTATGGCAAATTGCTATCACTTTATTAATAGACTAATCGAGATACCTAACGTAGGTCTTATAGGCAACAGGAATATTAAATTAGACAGAAAATGCACTTCGTGTTGTAATGCACTTGCGAGACGCCGTTCATTCTGGATCCACGCGCGTTTTCCAAGTGTCGTCTCTTAGATGCTTTTTGACGGTAAAGGTCCAGAAGATTGGTAATGATTTGTGTTAAGATTTTTCTTAATACCTACAAAAATGTGTATATGATTTTTAGTATGATAAGCAGCAAGCAGCTAAATTAAATACCTAGTACCGTCAACTAATAATCTCTTTCAGGTTTTTAGCCATTAGGAAACATATTAACGGCTAAAATGTATTCATAACCTTCGTTATCTCAGGCGCAAAGTGCCCAAAGCACTCGCCTCATTCGCACAAAACATTCTTTGTCTAAGC